>NC_043715.1:58349102-58350522 GCF_006229205.1 Suricata suricatta
AAATTATAAAAGGAATAAACTATATAAATATATTAACACCTTAACTAGTTTTTCAGTGAACAAAATAAAATAGGCCAGGTGAATAGACTTAAAAAACACATGTAATAAAAGCTATAGTATTCTAACTGTATTCAAACTGCCTTCAGTAGCTAATTCAATTAATAAAATTCAGCATTAACATATATATATTCAAAAATATTTTTGGGGTATGCAAGTTATCAGAGTCATGAGAGTCCTTAGATTTTGGAAAGTCTTATGAGGCTATGCATCGACATGTCTAGGATTACAAGTAAAATAACCCACTGTATGCATGGGAATAAACACAAGAACGACCATGAAAATGATAACAATGGAAGATTGTGACAGGGTTAACGGGACTTCTTAACAGTCTTATCCACACAGATATATTGTAAATAACCACTTCAAAAGGTAGAATATTTCCTTATATCAATAATGTTATAATGAAAAAGATGAAATGAAAAAGGCAGGAAGAACTTGGATTCAAGGATGCAAGTAGGTATGAAAATATCAAAATGTACATTTAAAATATGTGCAGTTTGTTAATCATACTTAAATTCTTTTTGCAAAACATGTGTTTAAAACTTGCCACTTACTAGTCATTTTTACTGTTTTATTACCTATGTTCCTGAAGATATTTGTGGCTACTGTATCAGTATTTTGGGAATAGAAGATAATGAGGTGCAACTGGACGATGTTACCGATTCCATGTTCCATGACACCACTTTGGCAATTTGACATTTACCATGAGGGGAATGTTGACACCAGGAGTGCCAAAGACTACAACCCAGGCTTGGCTTAATGTGTCACTGAGTTAAGAAAGCAGAGGTGTGTTAAAGCAGATTAACTGTATAAGTCTAGAGCATGTGCCTTTTCAACTGTGAGAAGGACAAAAAGTTGAAGGAGAAAAATCTTCTAGTATTCAAAACCAATTGTTCCATGAAATAAATACATTAAGTACATAAAAAGAAAATAGGTAAAAGGTTATAAGCATACATTTCACCAAAGATAAACAGACGACAAAAAAACGCATGACAGGTGTTCAACATCATGAATACTTTGAGAAATGGAATTAAAACCAGAGCGACTTACTGCTACACTTATCTCAAGGGCTAAAATTTAAAAAGATGGACCACATCTAGCATCAAGGCTGTCAGAGAACTAGAATTCTCATTGTTGTGAATTCTAAACAATAGAATGAAAGGCAAAAGAGAGTAACCATTATAGATCATAGTCTCACATTTCTTAAAACATAAAACGTTCACCTACACGGTAACAATTTTAGTTATTAGAACAAGAGACATAAAACATCCACATAAAGAACTAAATGTAAATATTCATAGCAGCTTCTTTTTTATAAATACCCCAAGCCCAGAAATAATCTATATGTCAGAACAGATAG
>NC_043715.1:58350622-58363141 GCF_006229205.1 Suricata suricatta
CTTCCAGAGATAGCAGGTATGGGGGATGGTGAGCTCATTGGCAGAATGAGTTTGAAGGGGGAGTGGGGAGGGAAGAAAAGATTCTGTGCACAGCTGAGGTAAAAGTACATTTACTGGTTATTTGGAATTTACTCGTGAGCTAGTTTCCTCTAGGAAATTGGGGCTCCATCTCACTGAGAAACCCGAAAGACATGTAGAAATGGCTTGATTCATGGAAGGGGGTAGTCTGTGGGGGAAGCTGACAGAGAAAGGTGGCTTTCTCTCCCCTTCCCTCTCTGCCCCTCCCCTGCTTAGGCATACATGTGCTCGCACGCGCGCTCTCTCTCTCTCTCTCTCTCTCAAAATAAACATTAAGAAAAGAAGAGCCTATGCCTAAAAAATATATTGAAAATATATATGTTTGTCTCTGTCCCCAGTTGCTGGCACAGAGCTCCTAAAACCCTTGTTATTTCTTTTTTGGTTTTTTTTTAATGTTTCTATTCATTTTTGAGAGAGAGAAAGAGTGTGTGCATAAGAACGTGGAAGGGACGGAAAGAGAGGGAGGCAGAGGGTCTGAAGCAGGGTCTGCACTGAAAGCAGAGACCCCAATGCAAGGCTCAAACTCATGAACCATGAGATCATGACCTGAGTCCAATTTGGAGCTTAACCAACTGAGTCACCCAGGCCCCTACCCTTGTAATTTCTTAAGAGATAACAGCACTAGAAACACCTTTTGTTCTAATATTTGGTCTTTGGCTCTGGTGCCTGATACAGAACCCCTAAATCCTTTGGAATTCCCTGGGTGATTAGGAGTGTCTTTCATTTCAATGATGCAACTCTTGGATAGCTTCAGGATGGGGGCCGGTCACCAAAAAAACCAAGCTGTGAATAGAAGCTTGGAACTTTCTGCCTCATCCTCCAGAGGAGGAGAGGGGCTGGAAATGGAGTTAATGATCAATCATGCCAGACAAAGTTTGGAGAAATTGGTGGACACCCACATGCCAGGAGGGTGGCATGCCCCCAAGTCCATGGGGACAGGACCTCCTGTGCTGGGGACCCTTCTAGATCTTGCCACAGTCTGGCAGCTTACAAAGGCACAAGTACTCACAGAGACGCGTGAGACAGGCCTGTCCAGAATTCACAGTCCCAAGGACCAAGTGTAATGAGGGGGATGGGTATGAAGATAGTTTGGCTTCGAGAAAACCACCAGCCCTACCTCTCTGCAGCTCTGACATGTGCCGGTGGGAGAACAGAGAGGTGGGTGCACACCTTGGTGCAGCCAGAGGCTCACACAGATTTGAGGAGTCCCGGGTGGTTGGGGGGTGGGGGTGGGGGGTGGGAACCAGCTGGAGCCTAGAAGTCTTTACACAGAAATGCTTGTCCCCAGGGCCAGGAAGCCGCAGTCTAGTTGGGACAGGAAGGTGGGAGATTTACAGGCTTTACAGGGTAGGGAGGGTGAGAACTTTCTAGCCGGTCGGCAGCCATTGTTTGGACAATCTGCAGTTGACCAACAATGGTGACAAGGGCCAGGGGCCCCTGCGAGAGCTCGGGCCGGGAGGCGGGGAGGCTTCTGCGGCTGCGCTCCGCCAAGGCCTCATAATGTCCAGAGCAGTGACAGTGCTGGCTGGGGGACAGCTCACATGGGGGCACAGAGTGGAGGGCACCCAGCAGCCATATTTAGGCTTCCTCCCTCCGAGGGGAGGAACCATTGCCGATGGTGGTGAGGGGGCAAGGTGGCCAGATGGCCGGCGGAGACACCAGGGAGCTGGAGCTCAGGCGGAGGAGTCGGGGCGGGGCCGCCGGTGGCCCCGGGCTCCACAAACAGTCTGGCAGCGCAGGAATCTGGGCGTCCTGGCCCGAGTCCTGGACACTGTTCACTGCAGACGGACGGGAGAGGGCAAGGTGGGCGAGCCCAGCCTCCCCCTCCTCAGCTCAGCCGGATGGCAGCTGCGAAGCCTTCTGGAACTCACTTGGCCTCTCTGAGTGAAAATCCCTCCTCGGAAAAGCCGAACAATAGCCCTTGCACCCTGGATGGTGTGGGGGCTATTAAGTGATAGTCCTCAAGAGAGCCATCAGCACTAGGTACCCATGGAAATACGAGTGGGGGCCCTTGGCGAAAGGGGGAGGGGGCACGCGTCTGCAGAGTGGCGCACGGCCTGAGGCAACTCCAGCGAGGGGCCTTCTGTGAACCCTAGAGACACATCGGGGGCTCCCGGAGACCCTGGCCTGCTGGGGGCCCCAGAGGCAAGCACCAGGGATCACCGAGCTGGCTGTGGACAGTTTGCAGTGCAAAGCACCGGCCAAGGAGCAATCCTAGACCGGTTCGGACGTGATGACCAGCAAACGTGACCTTTCCCCACTTTTCCCCTCCTGAATGCTAAAAATCATGTCCAGACGGGGAGACGTAACATACAAATGAAACAGGATGTGTGAAGAAGCCCGTTCTGTCAGCTGCACTGGGCTCCCAGTTCCTTGTGTCCCCCCCCTTCCCCCCACTCCTGCTAGGCGCCACTCCTTTCCCCTCTCAGGTCCATCAGAACGTCCCTGACTGTTGACCGGGGGCCAGCCTGACACCTGTGTCATGACTGTGTCTCCCTTCAGCCGGAGCTACTGTCACAGCAAAGCTTTGTGCTTCAAAACCAAAAAAAAATTTTTTTTAGTTTATTTATTTATTGTGAGAGAGAGAGCGAGAGAGCAGGGAGGGGCAGAGAGAGAGGAAGGGAGAATCTGAAGCAGGCTCTGCACTGCCAGCACAGAGCCCGACTCGGGGCTCAAACTCACAAACTGAAATCATGGCCTGAGCTGAAATCAACGGGGAAATGCTTAACCGCCTGAGCCACTGAGGTGCCCCTGGCTGTGCTTTTAAATTGTGGGTCCAGCCTCGTTTCTACCAGTGCCGAGTCCAAGGACCCAAGACTGGCAACGTCATAATGTGCTCTCTGAATCAGATAAATGATTAATTTCCATAGTACATCTACTGATTTCTCTATTTTAATTCATTCTATGATTTCATTTCCAACATAGTCCTACAATTTCCCTTGCCCCCTCTTTTGTTTTGCTTCACTATTCCAGTCTATTACTTATTTCATCAACTCATCATTTCTTAAATGTCTCATTTTAATCTGAAGTGGGTTTATAAAATGTTAGACAAATTCATTTGTGGATAAATTTGAGGTTTTGATCTGTTAAATAACAAAATTCAACTCAAGAAGTTTTAAAGAGCTTACTGGCTGTATTCAACAATTCATGAAGCAGGCAGCACCCGATCCAGGAAATAGGAAGGAGCTCCAATGAGCTGTACGAACTGGCAGACTTTTGCAGGCAGAAGGGATGGGACAAGGAGGTTGCCAGCAGACAGTAGATTGTTTCAGGCAAGGTCACCTTCCTTTGGGGACGATAGAGGTCTATCAGGCAGATGACCTCACTAGTGCCCACCAGGTAATTCCAGATTGAATGGCTTACGATTTCATCCCTGGGAGAAGTTGAAACCAAAATTAAGTGTTAGTTTAATAACATGGGCTTAGGACAAGTGACTCTATTTGGGGCTTTGGGTCTCTTTTCCTTTTTTTTTTTATGTCTCTTATTTATTTTTGAGGGACAGAGAGAGACCGCGCGAGCAGGGGAGGGTCAGAGAGAGAGGGAGACACAGAACCGGAAGCAGGCTCCAGGCTCTGAGCTAGCTGTCAGCACAGAGCCCAATGCGGGGCTCGAACCCATGACCGTGAGATCATGACCTGAGCCGAAGCCGGCCACTCAACCGACTGAGCCCCCCAGGCGCCCCTCTGGGTCTCTTGTCTTAACAGTTCCCTCTGATGTATTCACCCCCTCCTCCCTTCAGCCTCCCAACCCAAGGGAATGAACACTTCTATATTCATAAGGATCCACAGAACACATCACCCCCCTCATCTGTAAACTTATAAATATTTGTAAATATTCAGGAAAATAGGGGTGACTGGATGGCTCAGCCAGCTAAGCCTCCAACTCTCGATCTTGGCTCAGGTCATGATCTCACAGTTCGTGAGATGGAGCCCTGAGTTCAGGACTGCACTGAAAGCATGGAGCCTGCTTGAGATTGTCTCTCTCCCCCTCTCTCACCCTCCCCTGCTTGCTCTCTCTCTCTCTTTCTCTCAAAATAAATAAACTTAAAAAAACATCAACTCTTTAAAAAAATATTCAGTAAATTATCCACTGACTTGCCTTTACCTAATCTGTTTGCTGGATTAATTATTGGTTCCATTTGTTTTAAGACTCTTACTAGTCAGTCAATTGTGAAGAGCTGCCAGAAGAAAAGACACGGGCCTTGACCTGCAAGATCAGCCCCCGCACAGCTGAGCTGCGTTACCACTTTCAGCTGAGGCCTTCTTGTTTACTTCCCAGGCCCTTCGTGTTAGCCTCTCGGGTGGCGTGCTGACGCTGCAGTGCTGCAGTCCTCGTCATGGTCTCTTAGCAACTAACTCATGTCAGTTGCCCGCCTTCTACCCTTTATAAGACGTGAGTAGTCTCTCAATAAAGCGCGGCTTAATCAGAGCCTTTGTCTTGCCTCCACGCTCTGTGCTCCCTGCCCTACTCCATTCTCACCCCCCCCCCCCCCCCCCCCCCCCCCAGGACCTGCGTCGACTGACCTGCAGGACGGGACAGTCAATATGCTCAGTATGTGGAAGGTCATTGCTAGTGGGATATGTTCTGCCATATTTGCAATTCTGATCCCGTGGTTATTTACCAAAAGAGACAGTCTCTTTATTTTGGTTATTTATTATGTGTAATATACTGAAAATAGCTGAAATATAAGTTCAAAAAACCCCTAGTACTTTGTTTCAATTACTTCTAAATTGAATCTCCTGAAAAACATGTTTAAAATGTTACTGAATTTAAAAAGGACAGGAGCGGGGCGCCTGGGTGGCTCAGTCGGTTAAGTCTCCGGCTTCGGCTCAGGTCAGATCTCACGTTCGTGGGTTCAAGCCCCGCATCAGGCTCTGTGCTGATGGCTAGCTCAGAGCCTGGAGCCTGTCTTTGGATTCTGTATCTCCCTCTCTCTCTGACCCTCCCCTGCTTGCACTGTCTCTCACTATCAAAAATAAACATCAAAAAACATTAAAAAAGGACAATAACGTAAGATTAGGTAGTTATATCGTATGTATATTTATATATTCTGCTCTCTGAATTGTTTTCAAATATCTTTAAATTTTTCTGGCCACTTTTAGTACTGCAAATTATAGATTATATATGATGAATTGTTGTTTCTTTATGTTTTAGAGAAGAATGTTTGTGTACAATTTCTTCCGGAGGAAATTGAGCCTTAATAGAATTTCAGTAAATGAATATATGCTGTATTTAAAACATACAAAGTTATTTTAAATCTGGTTAGCATGTTGATCATTTCGTAGACATTTTTCATGTGTTAATCATTATTTTTCCTCTAAGCATCACCATTCACAGGGCCATCTGCCTGGCTCAGCTTGATGAGGGACCATAAGGCAAGCTGAAGGCCAAGCAGAGCTAGCAACCGCAACCCTCCCAGTGGGACACGTGTGACATTCCTCAGGCCCTCCTGGCTGCCCGAGAACAGAGGAAAGGACAGAAGACAAAAGACTAAACAGATGGAGTCTCATCAGTTTACAAATATCTTATCAATCGCCTAATCTCCAGGAACTCCTTACCGTCTTAATGATAATGCTTTGCTAGAGCCCTTAGTTTGACAATAGCTAGGCTTCCCATTATCTGTATATCCTCTTTAGCATATGGATCTCCCTTTAGGAACGTCTGCTCTGCTTGACCGCCCCAGCTCCGCCCCAGCTCCGCCCCAGCTCCGCCCCAGCTCCGCCCCAGCTCCGCCCCAGCTCCGCCCCAGCTCCGCCCCAGCTCCGCCCCAGCTCCGCCCCAGCTCCACAGGATAGAAGCGCTCTGCACAGCCCAGTGCAGCTCTACTGGCCTATGGGTCCTGTTCCCGCACTTTAAAAAGATCACTTTTTGCACCAAAGACGTCTTCAAAAATCCTTTCTTGGCCATCGGCTCTGAGCCCCACCATTACCCAAAACCCCTTAGGTAGTGCCTCTGACTTTTTTTTTTTTAAGTTTATTTCTTTTTTGGGGGAGAAGGGCCAGAGAGAGAGAGAGACAGAAAGAGAGAGAAAGAATCCCAAGCAGACTCCACTCAGTGCACCGCCTGATGCTGGGCTCAACTCCATGACTTGGAGATCACCACCTGAGTTGATATTGTTGGACCTTATTTCCCAATGTGAGTCACCGAGAATGGAATCCACGAACACAAATGGAGTCGGTTATTAGATGTTTATTTTAGTGCCGTCCAACGGCCCCTCCGGAGTAGGTGTAAGTCCCCGGAAGAGCGCCCCGCCCAGCAGCAGCTCAGGGTTTACAAAGGCCAGAGTAACGGGTCACCGCCGCACAGCACCGGGCGGCAGCTAATTATCCTGCAGGGCAGTGACTAGATGACTTCCACCTGTTGACGTTGCCTTTTCCAGGTGGGATTGTTTTAACAGAATCTTAAGAAACAGGTTTGTCGAGTTACATTCCTAGCGTTACCAGAATGGAGGTGGGCGAGTGAAAACAATGGCGGGTAATTTAGGGTCTAACAGTATCAAGAGTGAGACTAGATGTTTACCTGATGGGCCGACCCAGGTGCCCACACCTCTGACTTTTTTTTTAAATTTTTTAAATGTTTTATTGATTTTTGATACAGAGAGAGACAGAGCATGAGACGGGGAGGAGCAGAGAGAGAAGGAGACACAGAACTGGAAGCAGGCTCCAGGCTCTGAGCTGTCAGCACAGAGCCTGATGTGGGGCTCGAACCCACGAATGTGAGATCTGACCTGAGCCGAAGTCGGAGGCTTAACCGACTGAGCCACCCAGGCGCCCCCAAACCTCTGACTCTTGATGTCAGCTCAGGTCCCGACCCCAGGACCCCGGGATCCAGCCCTGAGGTAAGCTGCAGGCTGAGTGTGGAGCCTGCTTAAGATTCTCTCTCTCTTCCTCTTCCCCTCTCCCCTGCTCACCCTCTTGCTCGCTCTCGCTCTCTCTCTCTCTCTCTCTTAAAAGAAAGAAAAGGAGGTAGTGCCTGGGTGGCTCAGTTGGTAAAGCGTCCAACTTTGGTTCAGGTCATTGTAAGATTTAATAGATGGAGGCAGAGGCGAGAGGAAAGAGAGACCACGTTATGGAGCCAAGAGAGCCTTTACTGGAGTCTGCAATTCCTGGGCGAGGTTCCCTGACTCTGGGAGTGGGGAGTCAGGGAAGTCGCCCCCGGTACGGGAGAGCAAGGTGTTCTACGGGTGCAAGAGTTCCAGGTTTGACCTCAGGTGGGCAGAGAGCCAAGTAAGGGCATCTTTGGACTGTGGCAGGATAGGATTGGCTGTTTAGTTCGGTGGGGTGGGGGAAACGCTGGAATTTCATGGTGAGACACTCCAGTTTGAGAGTGGGGGTCGTCGGTCCCTGGCGGTGCCTGGAACTATTATCTGACCCGCAATAAAATGGCCGCTAGTGCTTTTCAAATGGCACAGGTCATTCCAGGTTTGCAGGTGGGGGTTGTCAGTGCATGCAGCTCTGCACAGCAAAGTGGCCGCCCAGTCGCCCTCCCATGGCAACTCTTACAGTCATGATCTCGCAGTTTGTGGGTTCAAGGCCTGCATCGGGTTCTGTGCTGACAGCTCAGAGCCTAGAGCCTGTTTCAGATTCTGTGTGTCTCTCTCTCTCTCTCTCTGCCCCTCCCTTATTTGTACTCTGTCTCTCTCTGTCTCAGTTCAGCTTCTGTACCTCCTGCTTGCTTGCTCGTTATAAAAAGCCCTAAGTCCTTGGGCTTGGGGCTGCACATTTAGCGTTCTGTGTTAACTCCATGCGTCCTGGCCAGTGATAAAGACCCCCTGAATTCGCCTCCAGTGGTCTCAGTTGATCTCTGTGTCTCTCAGCATAGCAAGATCATGACCTGAGCCAAAGCTGGAAGCTTAACCGACTGAGCCACCCAGGTGCCGCTCTTCCTATTCACACTTAGTGATGATTTGTCAAGTTCAAGATTATAAAAATCTGCTCTAAAATGTTTATATTGAATATTTGCATGTCTTCATATTTGAATCATTATTTACTAGCTCTAAGAGCTAAAAAGGTTTCTATTTTAAGCTCTAAGACGAGAGCTGAAATTTTCCTTTAATGTTTCCAGTGAAATCTCCAAATATTTTAATACCCTTATTTAAAAAATTTCCCCCAATGAATTAATAAATGATTTTATCAGATATCAATTCCTAGAAATTATACGAGATCGATTTCTGAACATGTCTTGTTCTCGGACTTGCTAATAACCTATGTGTAATAGAGTTTACAAACAAGAAGACAAGTTTTCTTCATTGCACTTGGTTTTATTTTTTGAAATGTTTCTATTTCTGCAATTAGCAGATGAACTTCAGAAACTTGAGCATTTTGACCAAAATTTTGTTAAATGTGGTACTTATATTTTCAAATTGCTTCATTTACCATGAAAGACTTTCCATTCAGCTCTGTAGTTTGTTTCTCCTACTGTTGAACATAGACCTAGTCTATGGCCATATTACCCTGAACGTGCCCCTTTTCATCTGATCTTGGAAGCTAAACAGGGCGAACCCTGGATAATACTTGAATGGGAAACCATCTGGTAAAACTGGGTGCTGTCAGATTTGGTGGGGAAAAAGAAACAAAGAAAAAAGTGTGGGGAAGAAAAAAAGGAAAAAAGAAAAACGGAAAAAGGAAATGAAAAAAGACAAAAGGGGAAAAATAAAATGTATCTAATGATCTAATTAAATTTTAAAAATGTATTTCAATATCTTCATTTCTATTTTTTTTTAATTTTTAGTTATTTATTTCTCTGAGAGAATGATCAGGGGGAGGGTGGGAGGGACACAGAGGACCCGAAGCAAGTTCCCTGTTGACAGCACAGAGTCCGTTGTGGGGCTTGAACCCAGGAACAGTGAGATCATGATCTGAGCCAAAGCCAAACCCCTAACCGACTGAGCCATCCAGGAGCCCCCTCCCCATTTCCTAATTGTATTGAAATTCTACCCCATGGTCTAATAGATATTTAAAAGGGAAAGTGTATTTTTCTAAAATCCTGATAGTTCCTCCAAGCCTTCTCTACACTCAGTCTCAAAATCTCTGCCAAGAGCAAATCCATCCTTCTGGCTGCTTAAGAAAACAATTTTGAGTCGTCCATTTCCGGTTCTGTGACCCAACGAAGATGTTTTTTGAGAGTGAGCTGGAAAGGGGAGTGAGGAAGAAGAGACCAGTCTCTATCCTTTTGTAGGACCTGGGCTGGGTTCTGCTCAGGCTGTGCCCCCTGTTCCGGTTGCCCCTCTAGGGGCCCCTTGATCGCAAGCTCCTGTGGCTGCAGTGGCGCTGGCGCACCAGGGCAGTGAGTGGCCGGTTTCCCGGGCCGTCTTCCACTAGACCCCCACCCTTACCCTCATGTATTTAGTGTCCCAGTATAGAGGAGGGTTTTTTCCTGGACATTTCATCTTCCTCTAACCCTTATATTAAGTCTAGGGGCCCTGGAGGGTCACTCCCAACCTAAAGTACTGAATCCAGTCCAGAGATCGAATGGGGAAGTCCCCCGTATGGAATCCAATGGGATACAGTGTGAACGGATGAAGTGCTTTTTCTCACAGTCCCAGTATCCTGTGTGATCTGCACGGAGGGAAGCGCAGAGAAGAGCACAGCTGCAGAGGTCAGAGCTCAGAGTGCGTTCCACCTGAGCGCGTCACCGGGGCTGTGACCTGAAGCAGGCCCCCTCACTACCCTTGCCGTCTATTTTCTTGGGAATGCTAACAATCTCCCTCCCTGGGTATTACAAACTAGGAGAGTTCTCAGGCCCTAAGACCTCAAGTACCAGCTGGTGCTAGGCTCCTGACTTCCCCCGCAGGAAAGAATTCAAGGATGAGTCAGACTAAACAGAAAAAGCTTTGTTGCAAGGTGAAAAGTACACACCCCCAGGCTGAGGGAGAGCATGCGCACTCAGGAGGACCCGAGTCCTGCCGGCTGCATAGGGGCTCTGATTCTGAAAGGTGGTTATAAATTGGGCACTGAATATTCTAGTGAGGTTCCGGGAATAGGAGAGGATTTCCAAAAACTCTACATGTCATTACAGCCTGATTTCAGTATAACTGGGTCTTTGTACGCATGCGTGCTGAGGGCTGGCGCAGCAACTTCACTTGGTCCTAAGCAGTTGTTTGAAATTACACCAAACCAATACATGCCAATCCATTTCCCTGGTTAAGGTAATTAGTTAATTTTGGAAAGTGAGTCCATTAAACTGTTCAGTTAGAGAACTGAAGTGTCCATTTGGATGTAAATGTCCAAGAGGCCCTGTGTTTTTCTCTCATTGTAGTACTAATCACTGTCAAGATTTGAATATTTTATTCATTTGTTGTCCACATGGCCCATCCCTCACTTGTTCCAGACTCACGCATTATCCCCTGCTCTTAGAGCCCTTCCTGAGTTCCCCTATCAAAGGTTGCCCCAAATCCTAGTATCTTCCCTCTGCTTTGCTTTTTATTTATTTTTTTTCCCAGGGTCCCTAGGGCTCTTGGACATTCTCTTCATCATTTATTTAATTCTTTTTGTAGATATGACTCCACCAGTGGAACTAGAGACCCTCTTCCTATCACTCCACACTGTCACTCAACATGGAATTCTTTTGAACTGAAACAATTAAGAAGCAGCAAAAACAAGGGGTGCTGGGGTGGCTCAGTCGGTTGAGTGTCCAACTTTGGCTCAGGTCATGATCTCACAGTTCGTGGGTTCAAGCCCCGCATTGGGCTCTGTGCTGACAGCTCAGAGCCTGGAGCCTGCTTCTGATTTGTGTGCCCCTCTCTTTTTGCCCCTTCCCTGCTCATGATCTGTCTCTCTCTGCCTCTCAAAAATAAATAAATGTTAAAAAAATTTAAAAATGAGAGAGGGACCTGGGTGCCTCAGTCAGTTGGGCTTCCAACTCTTGATTTCAGCTCAGGTCATGATCTCATGGTTCACGAGATCCAGCCCTGAGACCCCCATAGGGCTGTGTGCTGACAGCAAGTGCAGCACAGCTGGAGGAGAGCCCTGGGTGTCTGAGATCTGATTTAACTTGGTAATAAGGTCGAAGTGAGAGACAGGAAGGGAGACCTTCATAATAGAACTTAGAGCTGCCTTGGTCACTGGGGACCTTCATAGTCTGGGATCGTCTTTCAAACTGCCAAGCATTTTCTGGGCCACTTGTTACTCTGGGCTGAGTAACAAGTAGAGAAGCCACAAAGATGACTATGGTAATGGGTAAGACGGGGCTGTAGTTGTGGGAGCACAGTTGTGAGAAGTGTGACAAAAAGAGTGATGTGTACACAGAGAGGGAGTGTGAACGCATTGACCCCAGGGCCTTCATAAGAGTGAGACTGAGCCATGTGTGGTGGCATCTGGTAAAAGTGATCTGAGCAACTCCAAGGTCATGGCCTGGAAACAAGGATTGTTGTGGCCATGCATGGCAAATCAAGGACTTAGGGACTGTCGCTCACCTGCCAAATGTTCAGGGCTAATATAGTGATGAGAGGGACCATGTTGAGAGAGTCAATTGAAATAAGATAATGTTTATTAGCTTCCACGAGGCGTGCGCACATTTTTCGTCTGAAAGACTCCATGGAACGCTGTGTTCATTTGCTTTGTAGCCTCAAGAGCATTTTTGGCTCGGGGAGCATGCCAAGCTTCACTGGTCTGGAAATTCTGTCCAAACACCGAGGTGGTCAGCGGCAAAGCGCCCTACGTAGATATACGATTCCATTCTCTCAAAGGATAAGAGAGCCCCACCAGCATATGCCTTTTCCCAAGGCCCTCCCAGTTGACCACAGCTCTTTCTCTCAAGAGGCACCTGATCCGTGGACTCGGAATTGTGGAGACTACATTACCCAGAATTCCCTGAGTCGACTGGCTGAGTCGCTCTCCAATGAGAGCTTGAAGAAAGGTGATTTCCGTGTAGCCCGTACGCGGGGCGGGACTTCCGGCTGTCTCCAGAAGGCGGCCATGTTGTCGCACGTAGGTTAGCTCACCTGGTAACAGGTTCTGGAGTTCAGGTTCCCCCCTGACGTACAGACCGAGAAGGTGCGAGAAGAGGCGCCGACCCTGCTGCACAGTTAGGGATCTGGGGGTCGGCTACGTCTTCCGGGCTGCCCCGGAAGGGACAAGGACCGCCCGCCCGGGTGTCCCCTCCGCCCACAGAGTACGATGGCGGCAGCAGTGCTCAGGGACCCGGCTCAGGTGAACGCGCAGCCCCCGGCCTCTCCGCCCTCTCCCCGCCCCGATCCTCACGGGTCGCGTCCCTGTGACCCGGGTCCCAGTGTCCAGGCCAGGGAGGCGGTCGTGGGCGGGAGTCCGTGTCTGGGCGCCGGCGTGACGGGGTGCGGGAGCGGGCTCCAGGTGGGGGGCATATGGTGAGGGCGATGCCGAGCCCTGAGGCACAGACGTTGAACTGCCAGCCCGAGTCGTAGTCTTCAGGGCCGGGCAAGAGTACAGGGAGCTTGGAGTCCATGGAACCGCCTTGGTCTCCACT
>NC_043715.1:58363241-58373018 GCF_006229205.1 Suricata suricatta
GCTTTATTGCGGGGTTATAAGCTCGGGCTCACAGACTTCACCAGCGCAGGGGAGCTGTGCTGAGAGCCCCGAACAAGGGCTGAGTAGGGTTTATATGGGGTTTGGGAAGGGGGAGTTACAGGAAATTGTGACATAGGTACAGTGATCCAATTATTATTGTACAATATTATCGACAGCAGGTTTAACCATTCACATTGCCTAGAGCATTTGTTACTTTTGGCGGGACCCAATCACAACATTTAGAGTATTGACCAATCACAGAGTGGGCCCAGGACCCTCACGTAGGGCGTGACTAGTCTTAGCCTCCATCTTAAGGCCCGCCCTTCGACATGTTAAAGTTGTTAGCTGGTCTTTCCTGATTGGGTGTTACAAGGGTGGTTGGTCCCTTCTGCCTTGGGCAATGTGTGCCCTTCTATTGTCTCATGGAGTCATTTTCAGACCTGCGTCCTTACATTCCCTGGTCTTGTAATTGACCCAATCCTGGGTCAGCTATGTTACCATTGTTCTGGTTTAAAGCGACATGCTCTTAAGACCATTAACAGAATAGCATTTACCTGCTCTTTGACAAATGCTATGATCTTAATGATACCAGAGCCAAATGTTAAAAGTATACCAATTTTGGTTTTGGCTCCTCGTTCTTCGCCTCTCTTGTGGTGGCCGTGAACCACAGCTAGACTATCCTGTACAATTCCTGAACTACTGGCATAGAAGCAACATTGGTCCCCTAAAGCCTGACCTAGCCCTTCTTGGTGTAAAGGGGAATTTCTTACTCTGTAAAGGGCATAGGGGAGGAGTTTACCCAATTTCCACCAGTCTCCATGGTTAATTTGGTAAGGGTCTCTCTTAGGGTTTCTAATATCTGGTGCTGCCTGGTTTACAAAAGTAAGAATGACAGCCAATTTCTTCAGGATCCTTGGGCGTATAAGTGCAATAAGCCTTTATGATTCTACATTACTAACCTTAGCCCAATTGGTGGGCCATCTAGTGGCCCATTAGAGTTTGGCAGTAGAGGTGTAGGCTCTCCATACCTTTTGCCATGTTAAAATTCCACGCCCAGATCAGAGGCAATTAATACCAACAGAACATCCTATCAGGAACTTTTGCTATTTCCCCAGCTTTCTGGGGCAACATTTGCCAGTCTGATGGCAAAGCAACAGGACAGTTTATTTTACTGGACCAATGATTCCTCAGCCTTCTGCTGTGCTAGACCAGCCAGCTTCCGGGGTGTGGCTGGAGCAGGGCTGGAGATCTGTGGAGCCAAAGTCTTTTTGAAGGTCAGTTTAAGTGGATCGGCTGAATCTGGATCACCTCACCAGGTTGAGGGTTCTTCTGAGTCTGCCTATGTAACTCCAGAGGGATACCTGAAATTTTAATAGGGGCTGAACTTTTTATTTAGTTGCATATCTGTGAATTTCACCTTTAAGTCTTTGGCGTGACCCCCATTTTAAATATCATCCTCACAGACTAACAAGCCTGAGATCCAACAACAAATATTTAAAGACACTCAGAACTAGAATTACATTTACAGCAGTGCATTGCTGAAAGAGTTTTTCTCTCTAAAAAACCTCCATTATCAGGGATAGCCAAATCGAGACTAATGCATTGGTGGAACAAGTCTAATCTTAACAACCCCAGCCTAATTATTTACATAAGCTCAGCAAGAATAAAGATTGTTTGTGAGGACTTTGTAAGGCTTGCTTTGCTGGGTCCTTTTATAAGGAATCTCCAGGTTGAACTTTTAGTAGCCGCTCTGGGCCAGAAGCCGAGCCAAGCACATTCTGTTAGACAGACCTGCAATACCTGTTAAATTGGGCCAATTCCTCTTCCCGAGGTCCCCAACATCAGCTGAGGTTCCTGCACCTGCCAGGAAGTGACCTTCTTTACTCACCTGGGGAGGCTGCTGGGAACTCTGTGAGCAAGGTGTCCAGCCAGCATCTCCACGAGGCTTTATGGCTCCACGTTCCATAGAGTCAACCTTAGGTCCTTAAAGCTGTCAGGTCATCTCTGAGCCTATGCCTGACTCTCAAATAGGACATTCCAGTCAAAGCCTTGGTCAAACAACCAGTATTTCCAATGGTGTCCTACTATAGAATGAACAGATTCTTATTGAACTTATGCAAACAATCGTAATGGCCATGAAAAAAGAATACTCACTGAGTTTTTAAATTTTACATGGTTTAAGTAGAGAGAAAAGATAAATGCTCTAGACAAAAAATACTTTATAACAGTTCTGAGTGTCACAGATTTCTCACCAGAAAGTTTTATAATCTCGATAAGCAAACATTAAAGGAACAACAACATTTCCAACGAGAGTCACAAAACTATAATTTCCCATGTTTCTAATTTTTGTTCAGTTTCAATGCAGCTTCTAACTCTGGAAGTTTCTACCCATTTTAGTACTAACCTAAAAGATGTCAAATACTGCATTTGTCCCAAAACTCCTCTTTACACTCCCCTTGAAGAAGAAACACGTTCTGTGACAGAATCTAAAGATCTGAGGGGAGTTCATTATGATGCACTTTGACAAAGAAATTTAGTGACACTTAACATTTTGATTACTAAAGGTGTTACGGAATGACCTTATACCCAGACATTAAAGCTTTAGGGACTGCACTAATATTTGAGCAGTTGCAGCATTTACCCATACAGTATAACCTATACAACAGTGCTTTTTAAGTAACTTGCCATCCTAAATGAAAGGGCCTAATCGGTCAAAAGACTTCTGTACCATTTGAATACTGGGAAAATTGTTAAAACCTTAGGAAATTACAAAGCACATCCTAAATAGAATCACAAATTGTTACAAATCTGAAAACTATATTTATTTAACCATAGTGGCAATAAAAGATCTTATTTGCCTTTGGGATCCTTTAGCAAAACCGAAATCCTTTTTTAACCTCAGAGAAGTTTTAACTAAGCAATCAAAGACCTGATAAAGATAAGACCTAAACCTTTTGTCTTCTTAACAAAAGAGAAACCCTTCATTTACATAGTCTTAACAGGAGCAGACCACAGGTCCCGAAAACTTGTCTTTTGAAAGAGTGAAAAGCAGAATTTCAACCTTATACTAATATACCTTTAATATTTTATTTATCTTAACCTTATACATAAATTTTTTTTTCAATGATTTCCCTACAGGAACCTTTGGCAACTTTCCTTTGCCTTTAAACTTTTTCCCCCAAACTCATTTCTCTCCAAACAACCAGTCTCATCTAAGACAAAATTACTTTTTTTACCCTCAACAAAAATGTAATTTTATTTCTCATATTTTCCTTACGTATCCCCAATTTCCTGCACATAAGGTTGCTTTTCTTATTTTCCCATCAGTCTAAATTACACTTAGTAGAATTTTAACTCTTAGAAAACTTAGTCTCCAATTGAGGACTTAGTAACCAGAACTTTTCTTAGATGGTAATTGTATGAACCAATTAAGTACAAAGCAGCTTTGTAAGTTTTAAATATCCCCAGTTGTTCTGCCACAAGTCAAAAAGCACAAGCATCTACAGACCTCATCCTATACCAATATACCAATCACTAGTTGTGGCTTTTAGTTTTGATCTTATTAGACAGCCAATGAATTTAATCTTAATTTATCAAAGCAAAACCTTAACAATTACCCATGAAAACGGAGACAGACCAAATTAACTATTACTTAAAAGGAACTGATTTGAACTGTGTCAAACCCAGGTACAAGCAAGCCAACAGACTTAGATTAATTCAAACACTAAATGAGCCAAGTGAGACACTTTGTTCCCCAGTTAATTTTGACCTGGAAATTTGATGCGCAAAGTCTGACTTCTGCAGTCCTTGGTTCCTTCTCACCTAGGGCGGAGGGAGAACCTGTTGCCTCAGGCACTTTATGCAGATTGGCCTCTCCCCACCCGGGTGCTACCGAAGAAAGAATGGGGAAGGGAGAGCAAGAGAGGGAGAGTTTTCAGTTTTCAGACCGATAAGGTCTCCTTCTCTAAACAGTCCCATGGGCTTTTCGGGAACTGAAGGATGCTCACCCATGGAGCCAGACCAAGCCGCTCATTCACACTCACATACACACGGGAGGTTACTACATTCCCTCCCAAAGACTTTTCACAGCCAAGACCAAAAACAATGACAATAACAACTTGACAAACAAGTACAGAAGTGGCCACAAAACAGAGGTTTACAGATTTACTAAAGGGCCGACAGACGTCTCGGTGTGGCCTTGGGGCAGGAAGTCATGACTCCGGGCTTT
Organism: Suricata suricatta; assembly: GCF_006229205.1. Classification (NCBI taxonomy): domain Eukaryota; kingdom Metazoa; phylum Chordata; class Mammalia; order Carnivora; family Herpestidae; genus Suricata; species Suricata suricatta. The sequence goes on from NC_043715.1 coordinate 58,367,470, forward strand.
CACTTAATACCCCAGACAAAAGCACATGTGCATTTAAAATTCAGATGATAATAAGCTAGCTTACCTCCAGGGGTTCTAACAGGTGACTCTCACAGATTACTGGCACCATTTTCAGGGTGGCAGAAAAAACAAGAGTGCCTCCCCAGCTCCCCAAACCTAGCTGTCCCTGGGAGTGCCTGTTGCTCTTAACCCCTGAGGCTGGGAGCAGACAAGGAGGCACATCACACCCAAGTAGGTGCGGAAACAAAGAGAGGGAGGGGGAGCCAGAAATGTTACCGACGAGCTCCAATACTCCTGGTTTCTCAGGCAGCGGTAATTTTTGCCGCTAGGATCCTAGGAGAAAGAAAAGATTTTAACCAGGGTTCGAAGCTTCCATCTTCTGGCCATCCAGTGTTGAAGGTCGGCCATTTGTTCCTGCAAAAAAGATCTAGGGGTTTGAAGTCGATTGTCCCATGTCCTCGTCAGTCAGTCACAATCAAAATTGCACTTAGACGCACAGCAAACCGATAATTACACGACTTCACCTTCGTCCTGGTGAGGGATCCCACTTTGCCTCCCTCCCGCGGAGGACTTAGACAAACAGATGCACAGCAAACAGATGCAGAGAAACAGACACAAGAGTCTCCAACAAGAACACTAGAGCCACGGAACTAATCTCTTTTCCAGGCGTATGCCGAACTGCTGCCTACCCGCCTGACCTTTTGCCGGGTGCACCTTCAGGTGTGTGCGGGACTCACGTAAACCCGCCTGATGTCTCACCTGAATCTGACCCGTGCATTCCCTGTGGTCCCTGAAAGCACCACAGGGCTTGACCCTCTCTCAAACCTTACACAGACGCGAGTGAGTGCCCTACCTACACCTGTGTCTCCAACAGATGCCGCACTTGCCACTCGTCTCTCGGCGAATGCGAACAGGTAAGACGCTTGCCCGTGGAATTCACACACTTTGTTTCCCTCCTGAGGCGGACTCACACAGACAAAGCACACAGAAACATACCACACCAGGAACAGATGCACGAAGAGACAGACACAAGTTGGCTCTATGGCTAAGCCAAGAGCACCTGTTCCAGAGAGCCACCAGAATCCTGGCAAGAGACTGACTTACTCCAGCCCCAGCTTCCCCCTGCCAGCAGGCCGGTTTGACACCAGAGCCACGGAACCTGCCCTCACCCGTGTATGCTCTGGAGTCCGTCCGACCTCCGACAAGAGGAGACCTGCCCCAGTCTCCCCTGTACCTAAAGGGGTCACACTGCCGCCACCAGTGGGGACCCCCTGGACCAAGGGAGTCAAACTCCATTGCCCCCCCTTGGTCCCCTGGGCTTCAACCAACGCCGGGGGCTAAATCCCTCCCCGGACTTTTGGACTTTTAAACACAATGGGGTCGTTTCGGCCACCCCTCGCCAAGGAGGAATCACACGTTGCCTCGGTCTCTCACGAGGACTTATTCTCTACCTCCCTTCCTCCACAGTGGGTCCGAGACGTCTCTTGGCACCCACGGTCCCGAGCTTTCCATGGGGCGTCCACCTGGCTCCTTTGAGGCCCCAGTGAGGTCGTTTTGGCCACCTCCTGCCTAGGGCCCGTGCACACAAAGAAACAAACAGACAAACAAGATTTAGACACCAACAGACAAGAAAATGAGTGTACTCACCAGCCGGCGATTAGGCCCAACGTGTCAGGGTCCCAGGAGCTCTGGGCGGGGGGAGGGGGGGACATCCCGGAGAGCCACCATTATGTTATGCCCAGATTTTAATATTGCCCCCAAAAACCAGAGGCCGCCAGGGAGACCGAAATCACACATGCAAAAGCAAAGGGCTTTATCACGGGCTTATATGAGAACGGGGTCACAGACCCCACCAACACACTGGATCCACGTGGAGTGAGCCTATTGGCAGCAACTTTAACCATACACATCGTTCAGAGCGTTTGTTACTTTTGGCGGGACCCAATCACAATATTTAGAGTAGTTTTCAAATTAACCAATTACAGAGCGAGCCCAGGGTCTTGTTCGGCGACTAATGGGTTAACTTTAACATTAGGTAACAGGGTCCTATCTAAAGTTCCCATCTGCAGGCCTCACCTTAAGGAATGTGGGGAGAGGTAGCTGGCCTTTCCTGATTGGATACCGCAAGGTGGTCTCACCTGCTCTAGGCAATGTGTGACTGCCTGATAGTTTTTTGGGGAAACTGAAACTTAGGCCTTTTAGTTCAGAGGAGAAACTTAAAGCCCGTCATGGCGTCTGTTTGGTTCAGACTCGTGTTCTTACAGCTCAGTCGGTTAAGCGGCTGACTTAAGCTCTGGTCATGAGCTCACGGTTCGTGGGATCGAGCCCCACGGCAGGCTCTGTGCTAACAGCTAGCTCAGGTCCTGGACCTTGTCTTTGGATTCTGTGACCAAACTTTGGTCTCTCTGACCCTCCCCTGCTCATACTGTCTTTCTCTCTCTCAAAAATAAATAAAAGCTTAAAATAATAATAATAAAGTTCCCCAGTATCACGAGTATATGTAGGAGGACTCTAGCCTTCAGGAAGCTGTTTACTTACTCCTTTTATTTATTTGTTTATTTTGTTGTGTTTGTTTCTTTTCTTTGAGAGAAAGCAGAAGAGGGCCAGAGAGAAGAAAGGAGAAAATTCCAAGGAGGTTCAGAACTGTGAGGGCAGAGCTGGAGAAGAAGGTCCAATCCACCAAACCTGAGATCCTGACCTGATCTTAACCTAGTGAATCACCCAGGCGTCCCTGTTTACTCCTTTTCAAAAGGCAGTTCATAGGCTGCTGAAGAGTGTTGTGGGCCACTCATCGTTTGTTAGAGACATTATTTAAGACTTCAGGAAGTTCAGAATTCTCCTTTAGGGTAAAATACTGCGTTATTCTCAAAAGGTACCAATTTAAATGGACACAGTCTCTTTCAGACTCAAAATGTGTCCACGCTTAGCAACAATGTGATTAACATTTTCTTGCAATTCAAAAACATGTAGTCAGAAGTGGTTGTCGACTTTGTAACTCTGTATTTATAGTCAGGGCCATGACTTAGAAAAAAACAGTGATGTTCTGGCCGCCTTGGAAGTAGGAGGTCAAACACTTATCTCTGCAACTGGTTCCCACAGAGAACATCTTTGCTGCCTGCATTTTCAGTGATTGTGTCCAAATCACAAAGCAACAGTGTTTACCCATTTAGTATTTCTTAAGATATTTTCAAATCCTTTATTAATATGACATCTATCTCAAACGGAGAGTAACTTATTAAATTGTTTTGTTATGTGACAGTTGTTACAGCATTCTCAGAGTGCATGTACAAAGGAAGGATCTAAACACCATCTCTGGTCTCCCTACTGAGGAGGGATTATCATACTCTGGTTTCTCTTCAGATCGTATAAATCTTTCGCCTTTTACTGAGGAGGGATTATCATTCCTTCTGGTGACCGCTGGGACTGTTGTGCGTGAGGAATTGATGATATGTCAGGAAAAAAAGTTGTGAAATGCAAATTGCAGAGAGCCATTTGTAACTGAAAGGTTAAAATCGGCGGAGTAAAAAGTTAAAATGTCAAGAGACTGGGAAAAGAGAACAGAGCACTCTTTATTACAGAGTCCGAGATAAATGTAAAAGGCCTTTAGTGGGAGCGCTCTCGGCTGAGGTTCTCTGGTCCGGACAGGATGGGCCAGGGGAGTCGTGTGACTCTTGATTTCAGGTTGTGACTTTGAACCCCATATTGGACATAGAGTTTACTAAAAAAGAATGAAAGAGAGAGAGAGAGAAACAAGGAGAAGAAGAAAAGGAAAATAAAGAAAAAAAAAAGAGTTAGGCAGAACCCAATCTTGGTATTGTGATTCTTTTTAATCCGTTTAATCTTGGTGGATTTGTAGTCTTTCTCATTGTAGTTTAAATTATAACTTCATAATGACTAGTGTTACATAACTTTTCTAGGCCTAAGAACCATTGATATATGTTCTTCAATGAAGATTTTGTTCAAATATGTTGCCTATTTTATTTTTTGTCTTTTTCTAATTGATTTCTATGATTTCTTTTATATAAAGTCCTTCAGATTAGATATTCACAGACTTGTTTCTACCATTCTGTGTTGCATTTTTTAAAAATTCACATCCAAATTAGTTAGCATATAGTGCGATAATGATTTCAGGAGTAGAAATCAGTGATTCATCCCCTACATATAATACCTAGTGCTCATCCCAACAAGTGTCCTCCTTACTGCCCCTTGTCCATTTAGCCCAGCCCCCCACGCACGACCCCTCGAGCAACCTCAGTTTGGTCTCTATATTTAAGACTCTCTTGGCTCTCAGCACGGATCCACCACACCGGTAAAGCCTGTGAGCCCGAGTTTAGGCCCCGGCGAGCCTAAACCTGTAATAAAGCCCTTTGCTTTTGCATGCGTGGAAAAAAAAAAAGAATCTCTTAAGTTTTGTCCCCCTCCCTGTTTTTATATTATTTTTGCTTCCCGTCTGTTCATTTGTTTTGTATCTAAAATTCTTCATATGAGTTAAGTCATAGGATATTTATCTTTCTCTGACTGACTAATTTCATTTTGCACTATACACTCTAGTTTCATCCACGTTGTTGCAAATGGCAAAATTTCGTTCTTTGTGATCACTGAGTAATACTCTACTGTACATGTATGCCAAATCTTCTTTATCCATTCATCTGTTGATGGACATTTGGGCTCTTTCCATACTTTGGCTTTTGTCGATAGCGCTGCTCTAAACATTGGGGTGCCTGTGCCCCTTCGAAACAGCACATGTATATCCATTGGATAAACACCTAGTGGTGCAATTGATGAGTCGTAGTTATATTTTTAATTTTTCGAGGAACCTCCATACTATTTTCCAAGGTGCACGTTTCCCACCAGCAGTGCAAAAGCGTTCCTCTTTCTCCACATCCTCGCCAACATCTGCTGTTGCCTGAGCTGTTAATGTCAGCCACTCTGACAGGTGTGAGGTGGTGTCTCAGTGTGGTTTTGATTTGTATTTCCCTAACGAGTGATGTCAAGCATTTTTATTTTGAGTTATTCCGGTGTTTTTAGGGTTGTCTTTACTTTTGCTAGCAATTCCTCAATACTCCAATGTCTTAGTTAATAATCCTTTTATTGAATGTTCCCTATTCAAATTAATGTGAAGGTTCTTTCTCCTGATTGAATCCTAATAACAAATCAGTTCTGTAGGTCATCCTACTACTATCCATACAGATAGGATTTGGGGGTTGGTTTGGTCAAGCCGTTGGGCTTGAAGTGCTGAACACCGAGCCAGTAGGAAATGGGATGCTAATGACCCACGTGTGCAGCGGCATCGTCATGAATCCATTACCTTGTGTCGATGATGATGAAAAGACTACGACAGCTCATGCCTGGCAATGTGAATGGTTAAACCTGCTGTCGATAATATTGTACAATAATAATTGGATCACTGTACCTATGTCACAATTTCCTGTAACTCCCCCTTCCCAAACCCCATATAAACCCTACTCAGCCCTTGTTCGGGGCTCTCAGCACAGCTCCCCTGCGCTGGTGAAGTCTGTGAGCCCGAGCTTATAACCCCGCAATAAAGC
>NC_043715.1:58373118-58374288 GCF_006229205.1 Suricata suricatta
CTTTTCTCCAGAATGAACTCTCTGGTGTTGAACAAGACCAGAGCGTCGCGTAAAAGATTTCTCACATTCACTGCACTCGTAAGGTCTTGTGCCAGTATGAATCCTCTGATGTCGAATGAGGTGAGATTTGTCAGCAAAGGATTTTCCACATTCCTTGCATTCATGAGGTCTTTCTCCAGTGTGAACTCTCTGATGCTGAATAAGGCTAGCATTTAGGCTAAAGGTTTTCCCACAAACACTGCACCCATAAGGCCTTTCTCCAGTGTGAATTCTCTGGTGTTGAATGAGTTTAGATTTCCAGCTAAAAGATTTCCCACAATCACTACACTCATAAGGCACTTCTCCAGTGTGAACTCTTCTATGTCGAATGAGGTTAAAGATTTGTCTAAAGAATTTCCCGCATTTGCTGCAATTATATGGCCTTTCTCCAGTGTGAACTCTCCGGTGTCGGACAAGGCTAGTGCTTTGGGTAAGGGATTTTGCACATTCACTGCATTTATAAGGCTTTGTACTCCTGTGAGTTTTCCAGTCTTTAAGACGGCCAGAGATCTGGCTGAAGCATTTCCCACATTCACCACACTCATACGGCCCTTGTCTGCTGTGAATCTGTTGGTGCTGCACAAATGTGTAGTTGCAGCTGAAGGTTCTCCCACATTTGCCACACTCATGCAACCCTTCTCCAGAGCTGACGTTCTGATGTTGATCAAGTGCCTGCTTGTGCCTGGCAGCTTTTTCACACCAGTTGTAGTGACGTTTCCCACAGCAAAAGGCCTGCCCACTCTGGTGGCTCCTGTGCGGCTCCTCACTGTCAGGAGTGACCTGGCGCTGCAGAAGTCCCGAGGTGGCTGGGAGGTCCTTGCCAACCTTCCCACAGGTGAAAGGCCGTCCTGACACAAACATGTTGCAGCTCCTCCAACATGAGGCTCTGTCCACATCCCCTTTCCAGGGCTTCTCCCCACTGCCACGCCTCTGTTGCTGGTGAAGGTCTGCATGGAAAGAGAAACATCTCACGCACGTGCCACCTAAGTATGGCTTCTGCCAAGGGCATCTTGTTTGGGACCCAGCATGGTGCAAGATACCTTTCAAGACCGGGATGCGCATCTCACAGGGACGGACCTTCTGGGTGGACGGACCTGCCTGCAGCCCTGAGCGGGGGCTCTCCTTCTCCAC
>NC_043715.1:58374388-58376418 GCF_006229205.1 Suricata suricatta
ACACACACACACACACACGCCATCCTTGGCTCACTCTACTCCCCACCTCGGAGGAAATATTCCCACTGATACTATGTCTTCCCACAATAACAACAGGCAGATGGGCAGATAGAGGGTATCTGAACTGTGGACCTGGCATGGTTGCCACCTTGCCCCTTGCCAATGTAGTTGGTATCAAATAAACCCAGGTTAGGGAGAGAAGCTGGCTGTACAAGGAAGGTGTGAAAGCTCGGACTCTGATCTTATCAGGCAGTACAAACATCGTGGCATTATCCTTCATCCCTATGACCTCAATTCCAGAGCCCTAGGGTCATGTGTCCACACTCCCTCTCCATGTGCACAACACTCTTTTTTGCACACCTCTCACAACTGCACTCCCACAATGATAGCTGCCTCCTACTCACCACGATAGTCATCTCCTTGGCCTCTCTACTTGTCACTCAGCATATGTGACCTAGTTTCAAACAGGATCAAACACTACTCCAGCCTCTGATGGTCCCCACTGACAGAGGCAGCCTCGAGTCCCACTGTGAAGGCCTCCCTCCCTGTCTCTTGCTTCAACCTCACTACCAAAAACGAAAGCCGATTTCAGATCCCCATGGCTCTCCCCAACTTGTGCTGTACACACTTGATATCCCCTCTCCAGTCACCTGTTTCTTCCCTCCATGGAACCAGCATTCAGGACTCAGCTCCAATGGCTTTTACCCTACGCTCAGTCAGTCTTGTAAATGACCACTTGTGCTCCTAAGCAAATACACCAGCCTCACTTGAACATCTAAATCCCACCAAAAGACACAACAAAATCCTGGTGCGTCTGGAGACCAGTGAATAAGCACCACCCCCCATCTTGGCGTCATCTTGTTTGAACGACTTCTATGCCTCCACATCCATCTCATGTCCACTTGTCCCCTGGAGTCCTTGGCCACATGCCAAACCATACACCTTCCCCTACCCTCTCTATAATCGCTTCTCTCCCTGATCCCCATTGTGACACCCACATCCTACGACCAGGGAGCCAGTCAGGAAAATTGGTCCTCAGGCCCGCCATCTTCTTCCTGGGCTATTATTACCACTGTCATCCCTACCAGGATTCCCTGTATGTTTGTTTGTTTGTTTTTTATGTTTTTAAATTTTATTTTTGAGAGAGAGAGAGAGAGAGAGAGAGAGAGAGAGAGAATGAATGAGTGGGGAAGGGGCAGACAGAGAGGGAGACACAGAATCCAAAGCAGGCTCCAGGTTCTGAGCAGTCAGCACAGAGCCCGATGTAAAACTTGAACTTGTGAAGTGCGAGATCATGACCTGATTGGAAGTCAGATGCTTAAGTGACTGAGCCACCCAGAAGCCCCAAGATTCCCTCTATTAAGTAACCTACACCTTGGTCCACACTCTTCACCACCTTTTGCAGAAGTCTACATCCTGAACTGTTCTGAAACACCTCATACCCTTAACAAATCAAAAAGAAATCTGATATCCCCAATGAAAACTACTCATACTATAAACTTTCCCATATTGGGGAACTCCCATTCTTCCAACTGCTAAAGCCAAACCTTCAAGTCACCCTTGACCCCTACCTCTCTCTCTGTACCTCAAAATTAGAAAACCCAGGCAGGCAAACCTAAGACGCTGAGGCAGACTGCACCTCCATGGCCACCACCCTGTTCTGCTTACAATCACCCTCGCCCAGACTACTGGTGAGACCTGTGGGAGGTCACCTGCCTTGACTGTTCCAATCCCTCCGTAACAGCCCTCAACTGGGTGTCCAGACCTGACTGCTGCCCCACTCCTCCCAGTTCCCATTACCTGCAGGTCCTTGAACTTTGCACGTTTTAGTACTTAGCCTGGGACACCTTCCACGTCTCATTATACTGGCTGCCAAAAATAGGAACCATTCTGTGTAACCCTGGGCCTGGAGTTAGGACCCTGCACTTGAGGTCTTGTCTAAGTTCCTAGACCCGGTGGCTGGAAGTGTCACCCAGAGCACAAAAGGGGGTGGGGTCTAGAGACGCCCTAAAATAAGCTCCACAAACCCA
>NC_043715.1:58376518-58380133 GCF_006229205.1 Suricata suricatta
TGGGACACCTTCCACGTCTCATTATACTGGCTGCCAAAAATAGGAACCATTCTGTGTAACCCTGGGCCTGGAGTTAGGACCCTGCACTTGAGGTCTTGTCTAAGTTCCTAGACCCGGTGGCTGGAAGTGTCACCCAGAGCACAAAAGGGGGTGGGGTCTAGAGACGCCCTAAAATAAGCTCCACAAACCCAGCACCCCGAAGCTAGGATCCATGGGCTGAGGCGGCTAAGTACCACTTAGTCCAGCCCAGGATCTGGGGATCTCAAGATGACAGCGCTACTTCAGGTCTCAGTGAACTCTCGCCAGTTGGGTGATCTTCACAGAACTCACTTTCCTGTGCCTATCATCACCCCTCTTCCCGTCTGTCCCTCCTGTGAGCAGCTTCGGGAATCTTGTTAGAACCCGACCTCAGTCACCATCCCTCTTTTGTTCCCAACTCTCCGTGCCTCCAGGCATCCCGGGAATGAAGGTACAACTCCTGAGGTGCACCTTCGCCTCACCCTCTCTGTTGTCTGTAGGCACAAAACAGAGCCTGGGCTTCCCCTGGAAGGCCTGGCTGACGCCATGACAGGCTTTAGGTTTCCCCAGCAACAGCAGGCCGGAGTCTTGTTTTCTCCAAGGGTCAGACTTTTACCTAAAAAAGAAAATACCTCCACTATACCCAACCAGGGAAAACTAAAAGAAATATATGACATTCCTAAGGTTAGAGGGCTTAAGGGCGGAATCTTAGATAGTGGCTCAGTGTTAACTAGCCAGTAACTCGTCACTCACCTAGGCCCCACATGGGGGCCCCCAACTCACCTCACAATTAAATATGTCAAAAATATTCCAAGTGTTATGATTAAGTCCTACTAATTGTGATGAATGCCTTAAAGATTCTATACAGTTGAGACTGTTGCTGGGGCTAAAGTATAGCCGTATTTAGATTACTGTGTCTATGTCACCAACCCTTGTACCTTCCCCTCTCCAAAACCCATAAAAACCCTGCCCCGCTATTGTTCTGGGCTCTCAACACGGATCCACTGCGTTGGTGACATCTGAGGGTCTGAGCTTAAGCCTGAATAAAAGCCCTTTGCCTTTACATGCGTGTTTTTGGTTCCCTGGTGGTGTCGAGATTTTAGGATTCTATAATCTAGACTCAACATTTGGTTCCCTGACTGGGAATCCCCCCCAGGCCCCCTAGGACCCAAAATATAAGACTGTTAGCTGGCTGGTAAGTACACTCGTTTCTTTGTTCTATCTGTTGTCTGTCTACTCTGTTTCAGGTTGGTCTCCGGGGCCACGATTGGGTCTAGTGGATGCGCTAAAGATTCCGGGTCTTTGGGTTCCTGAGAGACATCTCGGACCCATTCCAACTAGAGACCCTAAAGTAAGCGAGTTAGACTCACCTCAGGTTAATCCCGAGACTCTAAAACAAACAGAAGTTGGTGGATGGCCGCCTGTTAGCCCTGGCGATTAGGGAGGACTGGGTCCCCCTTGTCCAGCTAAAGAGGCGAAGAGAGTTAAACTCGAGGCCCGACGTGAAGCTGTCGCCTCACTTCTGGTTTTGCCTCTGTTGGCCAGGAGGATTGATTCCTGTGTTCTGTGCCTTAACCCTGTCTTCTGTGTTGTTCTATTTCGTTTAGACGGATGCTATGAGACAGACTCAATCCACTCCTTTGACTTTGGTCTTGGACCATTTTAAAGACGTTAAAAAAAGAGCTGATAGTTTTAAGACTTAAAGTAAAAAAAAAAAAAAGTTTTTTATCTTTTGCAGAAATGAGTGGTCAACCTTCGGTGTCAGATGGCCAGAAGATGGGACTTTCGATCTCCCTACCGTTTGTCGGGTCAAAGACGTCGTCTTTGACAAGCAGGGACATTCAGACCAGGTCCCTTACATCGTGACCCAGCAGAACCTGGTTGAGAAACCCCCTTCATGGATCCGGCCCTTCCTGCCCCCCCAGGAACAACATCCCGCTCCTGCCCTCTTACCTCCCCGGGAACAGCCTCCCCGTCCTGTCCTCCTGCCCCCCCCCCCCAAGGATGAACCTTCCACTATCCTGGCTTTAGAAGATCAAACAAATAAGCTTCGAACCAAGTTGCCCACCTCTCTTTACCCCATTCTCCAAAGGGCCACAGAAGAGAGTCTCCTATTCCCTCCACCCTATAATCCACTCCAGATCCTCAAGGTGGACCCTAGGCCCAACTTGAGCCCCTAGATGAGCCCCAACCTTCTGGGCAAGCTTCCCCAGGGTCTAGCCCCCCTTATACCTGGAAAAGGGCTCAACGGGAACTACCCAAACAAGTGGCAGATTCTACGATTCTCCCTTTGAGGGCCAGTGGTCCTCCAGATGAACGGGGAAACCAACCCCATTTATACTGGTCATTCGCCACTAGTGATCTATATAACTGGAAATTACAGACCCCCCAAGTTTTCTGAAAAACCGGCAGGGCTTATAGACCTGCTGGATTCTGTGCTTTTCACCCACATGCCCAGTTGGGATGACTGTCACCAACTCTTACAGATTCTCTTCACTACGGAGGAACGAGACAGAATTTTAACTGAAGCCTGGAAATTGGTTCCGGGTATAGATGAGAACCCCACTACAAATCAAGCCCTAATAGATGCAAGGTTTCCACTAACTAGACCTAAATGAGACTTCAACATGGCAGAAGGTAAGGGGAGCCTACGCCTTTACCGCCAGACTCTAATGGGGGGTCTCCGAGCAGCCACTAGACAGTCCACCAATCTTACTACGGTTAATAATGTACAACAGGAAAAGGATGAGTCCCCTGTTGCCTTCCTAAAGAGAATTATAGAAGTGTATCACATTTATACGCCCATAGACCCTAAAAAGCCCAAAAACAAGTCAGCGGTCATTCTTACTGTTGTGAATCAGACAGCCCCAGACATAAAAAAAAAAGACACAAAAGTTAGACAGATTGATAAATAAAAGTTTACAGGAGTTGTTGGCTGTGACAGAGCGGGTATACAACAATAGAAAAAGTCCGAAAGACCGCCAAGCTCGAGCCACCACAACGGCCAACGAAAAACAGACCCGTAACCTGGCCAAGATCCTGCCTGCCACCACGGCCAACTCCACGGAGAAAAAAACCGACAACTCTCAAAGCTAGCGGCTAACCCAGGTAAAAAGAGGCCCTGGGAAACGAAGCTTAGAAAAAACCAATGCCTGGGGCGCCTGGGTGGCTCAGTTGGTTAAACCTCCGACTTCGGCTCAGGTCAGATCTCACGTTCATGGGTTCGAGCCCCACATCGGGCTCTGTGCTGACAGCTAGCTCAGAGCCTGGAGCCTGCTTCTGGTTCTGTGTCTCCTCCTCTCTCTGCCCCTCCCCCTCTCATGCTCTGTCTCTCTCTGTATCAAAAATAAATAAAACATTTAAAAAAATTATTTAAAAGAAGAAACCGATGCCTATATTGTAAGAAAAAAATACACTAGATTAAAGAGTGCCCTAAGAGGCCCCCCAAAAAAGGCCACCACCATAACCCAAAGCATGTGCGGGTCCTTAAACCGGGCGAACGTAGCGATTAGGGGGTTTGGGGTTCGGCCCCCCTCCCCAAACCCAGGGAAACCCTCAAAGTGGAGGGGATACCAGTAAATTTCCTAGTGGACACGG
>NC_043715.1:58380233-58384074 GCF_006229205.1 Suricata suricatta
GGCAATGTGAATGGTTAAACCTGCTGTCGATAATATTGTACAATAATAATTGGATCACTGTACCTATGTCACAATTTCCTGTAACTCCCCCTTCCCAAACCCCATATAAACCCTACTCAGCCCTTGTTCGGGGCTCTCAGCACAGCTCCCCTGCGCTGGTGAAGTCTGTGAGCCCGAGCTTATAACCCCGCAATAAAGCCCTTTGCCTTTGCATGCTGCCTCGTTCTCCCTGGTGGTCTCTGGCCATTGAGGATGCTGCGTTTTGGGCATGACAGAGCTACCCAGGTCCTCCCGGGAAACCTTTATGGGTGGAGGTCGAGAACTAAGCCATTCTAACCACCTGTTCAGCTGAGAAACTACACTACCCAGACGGCAATGCGCATAAGAGTTGCAGAGTTGACCCAATGAAAGCCCAGAACAGGGACATTTCCGTGCGGACTCATCAGATCAGGGCGGGACTTCCGCCTCCGCCTCTTGGCGGTCATTTTGGCTTCTCTCGAGTCTGTTCACTCAGGGGCTCCGGAGGACCAGGTCGGCCACCTATAAGGCAGAAAGACGTTCTCCCGGCTGCAGAGACGGCTGCAGAGACGCGGCTCTGAGCCCTAGAGGCGGCGACCTCGAGGTGATCCGCAACAGCCTGGGATCGAGATCTCCGTGCCCCACAGCTCCGCGTCCACAGAGTCCGATGGCGGCGGCCACGCCCAGGGACCCGGTTCAGGTAAACGCGTGGCTCCGGGTCCGCCCCGCCCTCCCCCGACCCAGACCCTCAGGGCCCGAGCGCCGGCCGGGCGCCTTCTGGCGTCCCTGCGGCCCGGGTCCCTGCTGTCCGGGGCGGGGACCCAGTGTCTGAGCGCCGGCGTGAGGGGGTGCGGGAGCGGGCTGCAGGGGAGAAGGGCACCGGGTCGGGAGCATTGGGGTGGTGGGTCTAGATTATAGAATCAAAATCTCGACACTACCAGACCTGTAAAGGCAAAGCGCGAAAGAAAGGAGAGCTACCCAGTTCCCACCAGTCTCCATGGTTAATTTAGTAAGAGTCTCTTTTAAGGTTTTATTTTTATTTTTTTTTACTTTTCCTGACCTTTGGGGTCTATAAGCACAATGTAATTTTTAATTTGTCCCCATTACCTTAGTCACACTTTGTGTTACCTTTGAGATGAAAGCAGGTCCGTTGTCTGGTCTCAGCGCTGTTGGGAAGCCGTGCCTGGGTAGAAGGTCTTCTAATAACTTTTTGGCCACTATAGCTGTAGTCTCATGGTTAGTCGGGAACGCCTTTACTTGTCTTGAAAAGTTATCTATAAAAACTAGTAGATATTTATAGTTAAATATTTTGGTTTGGTTTTGGTGAAATCTACTTCTTAATAGGCTCTCGGTTTGGTCCCTCTGGACCTAGTCTCTTTGTTTCTAGGAGCAGTCCGGGCGTTGGTAGCCGGACAAGCTTTATAGGCGGCCACAATTTAGTTGAGTTCAGAATCTAAGTGGTAAAGTTTTAGCCCAGCAGGCCGGACTAAGTCTTTTATTTTATGAGCCCCCGTGTGAGTGGCTCTATGCATCTGCCGAAGTACCCGTCTGTCCAACAGTTTTAGGTAGAATAATTGTATTGTCACTAGTGTGCCACCACCTTTTGATGTACTGGACCATGGGAAGATTTTGGATTTGGGCCAATTTTTTCTCAGAGGATTCCGGGTGTTCAGGGAGGAGAGGTGACCCTGGGGCAGGCAGCTGCAAGGGTGCCACAAAGGTGGGGCCTAGAGCAGCCTCTTTAGCAACCTTATCAGCTGGCTGGTCGTCTTGAGCAACGGGCTGTTTACCCTTGGATGTCCTGGGCAGTGAATTATGGCTAGCTTCGCAGGCAGCCACAACGCAGTTAGCAAGGCCAGTATTTCCTGTTGACTTCTTATGGTCTTTCCCTTGGCAGTAAGCAACCCCCTTTCCTGCTCGACCGCCCCGTGCACGTGAGCAGTTGCAAAGGCATGACGGCCGTCTGTATAAACAGTTAGCCCTTTCCCTCGTCCCAGCATTAAAGCCTTAGGGCGATAAGCCCGGCCCTGTGTGCCGAAAGTCCTGTGGGTAGGGCAGGAGCCCCCCTAGTCTCAGTCACTGCCGCGGCCCCCGCACACCTTTGTCCGGCTCGAATGGAACCGCTGCCTCAGTGTGCCAGGTACCGTCGGCATTGGCGGAGAAGGGTGTGTCAGGTCCTCTCGGATCCCGTGGACCTGACTCAGTCTCGGCGCAGTCCCGTCGGGGTCCATCCAGGTCCGGGGCGGCCGTAAGGGCGCCGGGTTTACAGCAGTGCTCGGCTGGGATCGTGTGCGTGGGGCGTTCAGGAGCGTGGCTCATCCACCGGTCTGGAGGTTGTTTGAGGACCCCTTCAATGGCGTGGGGGTCGTCGCAAGGCGTCCTTGACTAGCACAGCTGCGGCGGTGATAATTCGCAGACAGGGGCTCCGTCCAGCCGCCACAGGGTCCAGCTTCTTGGACAGATAGGCTACCGGCCTGTTCCAAGGGCCTAAGGTCTGAGTTAAAACCCCTTTCGCTATTCCTTTTTTTCGTCTACATACAAGTGGAAGGGCTTCGTGGTGTCGGGCAGGCCGAGGGCTGGTGCCCCTAAGAGGGCCCGTTTTAATTTTTTAAAAGCCTCTTTCTGAGTTTTAGTCTGGTAGCTTCATAGAGAGGTTTAGCTATTTCTGCAAAGCCTGGCATCCAGAGATGACAGAACCCCACCGACCCCCAAAACTCTCGTATTGCCCGCCGCGTAGTGGGGGGGGGATTTTTAAGACTGTCTCTTGTCTGGCCTCTGACAGCCATTTTTGTCTATTTTGAGGATATATCTTAAGTAAGTCACTTGCTCAGGCAGATTTGGGCCTTTTTTTGCCGAGGCTCGATACCCCAGCTTCTCTAAGGCAGACATCAGATCTTTGGTTCCTTCTTGGCGGGCCTGGGGAGTGTCTGCTGGGATCAGGATGTCATCAACGTATTATAACAAAGTAAGCTGAGGATGTTTTGTTTGGTACTCACTCAGATTTTCATGTAAGGCCTCATCGAAGAGTATGGGTGAGTTCTTGAAACCTTGGGGCAAGCGAGTCCAAGTGACCTGGCCATTGAATCCGCTTTCTGGGTCCTGCCACTCAAAGGTGAAGAAGGGTTGACTGTGGACAGTTAAGGGCAGACTGAGGAGAGCATCTTTTAACTCTAACACAGTATACCATGTCCGTGGCGGAGGTGAAGCGCTCAGGGGGTATCTGGGTTTGGTACTGTTGGGCGTAAGTCTATAACCCGGTTGTTGACTTCTCTTAGGTCTTGCACTGGTCGGTAATCATTAGAATAAGGCTCTTTTATAGGGAGCAGGGGTGTGTTCTAAGGTGACCGACAGGGGATTAGTAGTTCTTTGTCTCCAAGGCATCTAATGTGAGGGGTGATACCTTGTCGGACTTCTTGTGACATGGGGTATCATTTTACCCGAGCCGGAGTCGTTCCTGGTCTTCATTCTACCCAGATCGGTGTTCAGTGGGTGACTAGCCCCGTTTCTCCTGTTTCTGCCTAGACTGTTGGAAACTTTTGTAGCCATTCGGCAACATCTCCTGGAGGATCAGGTGTACTCTGATACAGTCTGTATTTAGCCTCTAATTTAACGGTTAACACCTGGATCCGCTGTCTTTTATTATTTAACATTTGTGGCCCTTCTGGGTTAAAAGAAATCTGAGCCCCAATTTTAGTAAGTCTCTTTTCAAGAATGGGCACTCTGGTATAACTATAAAGGAGTGGGTCACTTGGTTCAAACCGAGGTCCACTGTTTTCTTGGTGGTCTGTGGGTATTGGCTCATGCCAGTGGCTCCTTGTATCTA
>NC_043715.1:58384174-58385462 GCF_006229205.1 Suricata suricatta
TTCCTCTTTTGGGTGACCTCTGACTTCTCCCCAAATCACGGCACCAAGCTGCTAAGGACCACAAAGTCCTGCAGTTTTTCTTTCAAAGGACTGGACACCAATGCAAATTAGACCAATGCTGAACAACTGCGATTTTCTGCCATCATAGCGTCCCTCCTGAAACACTTTCTGCTTTCAGATCACCTCACACAGTAAACACAACCACCAAAATTAAAGGTGGAGAAACAAAGACCTTTACGAAAAGAACATAAACCAAAACACCATTAATTGTATGCAAGGCATGTTTTCCATTTAGCAGGTAGTTCCCATGCTGGTGAATTAGAGCCTGGAAGAATTCATCACAAGCATAATGTCAGAACAGTGCTCCTGAAAAGAAATGTCTTTCTTAGCAAAGTATGGATGGGTCCTCTAGACCAAAACTGGGTCAGGTCCACTTTCTAAAGTCAGAGAGAGGAATGAGGGTCCCCTAAGGACTCAGGCTATTCATCATTTCCCCAGGTGAGTGGGAAAACGGAAGAGGTGAGCTTCTCCACATACTCTGGGTGATGACTGATCGACACTGTGCAGATGTGCCAGGTAGTAGAGGTGAAGGCCCGCGGCTGCAGAGCTGGCAGTGACATAAATACGGCAGCAGCACGGGACAGGTGAGACACTACAATGCATCTCCTAAAGTCTTCCATGTACCTCAAACCTAGGAGGAATCGCACAAAGTTTATGTTTGGATAAAAGATGTTTGAATTCAGGAAAATGTCTCTCATAGAGTCTCCTTACGTGTTTTTACACTGAGTGAAGAAATAAAACATGCCTAGCATACAATTAAGGATTTTCTCCAGTATGCACCCTCCTGCGTCTAAGGAGGTTAGATTTGTGGCTAAATTATTTCCCACATTCATTGCATTCATAAGGCCTTTCTCCAGTGTGAACTCTCTGGTGTTGAATGAGGTCAGATTTGTGGGTAAAGGGTTTCCTGCATTCATTGCACTCCTAAGGCCTTTCACCAGTGTGACCTCTCTGGTGTTGAATGAGGCTAGACCTTTTGCTAAAGGCTTTCCCACATTCAATACACTCATAAGGCTTTTCTCCAGTGTGAATTCTCTGGTGCCGAATAAGGTGAGCATTTCTGCTAAAGGATTTCCCACATTCCCCACACTCATATGGCTTTTCTCCAGAATGAACTCTCCAGTGTTTAATAAGATTAGAGCGTTGCCTAAAAGATTTCTCACATTCACTGCACTCATAAGGTCTTGTGCCAGTATGAATCCTCTGATGTTGAATGAGGTCAGATTTG
>NC_043715.1:58385562-58387689 GCF_006229205.1 Suricata suricatta
GGCGCGGCCGCCGCCATCGGACTCTGTGGGTGGAGGGGACACCCGGACAGGCAGTCCCTGACATTTTCTGCGCAGGGCAGCCTGGGAGACATGGCCATCCCCGTACACCTAACCGTGCATCAGCGTCAGCGCCTCCTCTCCCACCATCTCGGTTCCGTTACGTCCTCGGGGAAGCAGAACTCCGAAAACTATTACCAGGTGAGGAAAATCAAATGCGCCAGCATGGCCGCCTTCAGGAGACAGCCCCGGAAGTCCCGCCCCGCGGTACGTGCTAACTGGGAAATCACCTTTCTTCAAGCTCTCATTGGAGAGCGACACAGCCGGTCGACACGGCATTCTGGGTAAAGTAGTCTCCATAATTCCGAGTCTGTGGTTCAGGGGCGTGATTTTACAAATGGATCCAAGTCCTGCAAACTTGGCTTTGTGGATGCATACGAAAGGGAAACTAATTATACAAGAAAGAAAATATACAGTCCCTTGATTTTTATGTGTAACAGCTAAAATGTCATTAAAAGATAGGGCTGGGAGCGGGAAAGCAGAGAAGTTGGGGTCGCATCCATCCTCTTCCTTTCAGGGCACTACTCAAAGGTGCACATGGATCGAGCCCAGGCTAGAGGGTGAAGGCTACAGAGATTATAGCCGCGGGATATGAAGGCAGCAGCAAATCCTGCTGCTTAGCCCTTAGGGGAGGAGTTCTCCCTGGACAGTACTGATTTATAGCCTCAGTCTGGGCTTTTTAGGTCCCTCTCACCCCAGAAGCGGAGACCATCACTCTTTCCCAGAAGACAGGTGCAGAGAGATAATACCACCCACTGAATCCCATGTTCCTCTTCCATAGGGTGAGTTTTCACTTCTCACAATATAGGCTAACTCCCAACTTGTGCCACCGGACCGGTACCCCTTCATGTGGGGGGGACAAGCTTGGTGACCTATGGAAGTCAGCATCCATCTTTCTGATGGATGAAAGAAAGAACGATGTAGGTCATGTTTTCCCTCTGCACGGTTTGACTGGCCGTGGAATACATGGACGCAGGCCCACGAGATAGGAATGTCTGCTTCCCAAAGGAACATGGGAACTGCAACCGTGCTAGCTCATGCATGTACATGTAGTTAGTTCAGGCACTTATGAGCAGTTGATCAGCACTATCGTAAACACATAGTTACCAGATGTACCTGATGAAATCTGTAATATAACAAATGAATCCATTTTTCAGATTTTAAGTCTCATGAGATAGAACAGACCTCTGTGGGACCAGATGAAAGCACCCAAAGTAACATCTGTTAATATGACTTCATGGGCTTTCCAATCAATAACATCCGCCTTTTTTGGAGACCCTGTGCCCCCACTAGGGAGTGCAGGAGTTTGAGCATTAGCTCCTTCTTCTCCTGGGTGCTGCCACACTAATAAATAGCCCGTCCTTCTTCACTTTGGAAGCTGGGTTTAGTTTTTTCCTGTCTTGCTGTGCACCTGGCAGATGTACTTTCCCTTGGTTCGGTTACACCCTCTTACAGACGGGATGTAGCTGCCATGATGTAGCTTTGCTTTCGCCTTCTGGACTCTGAGGATGGTGCCAAGATGAAACAGCATCTCAACCGCAGGGATCTGGAACCTAAGGTCTGTGTCAGGGTCACCAGCCTCCTGGCCTTAATGCCCTTAATACCCAGGGACAGTCCTCAGAACAGGTGACTCCTGAGAGTGGCCGGGTGGACAAGGGACTATGCTAGAAGTCTCTACAGTTTTCCATGGGCTTGGAAGAAGGACATTGGGGAGCACATAGGAGAGATTTGTAGGTTGGGCCAGCTGGTCAGACATGGAACCGGAGGACAATGAAATGCACAGCAGTCTTTAAAAATAAGCAGGTTTCTGGGGCATCTGGGTAGCTGAGTGGGTTAAGTGTCTGATTTCAGCTCAGGTCATGGATCTCACGATTCATGAGTGAGAGCCCTGCATTGGGCTCTGTGCTGACAGTCCAGACACTGGAGCCTGCTTCGAGTTCTGTGTCTGTCTCTCTTTCTGTCTCTCTCTCTCTGTCTCTCTCTCTCTCAAAAATAAATGAGCATTAAAAAAAAGCATCTGACTTAGCTCTAATAAATGTGGAAATAAGGAGTGGTGGATATAAAGTGAAG
>NC_043715.1:58387789-58401748 GCF_006229205.1 Suricata suricatta
GTGCCCTGAGAGTGCCACAGATTCTAACAAAGCCAGGTTGAATGTCCATTTACCAGAGTGTTATCTCCTGCACAAAAATCTATAAACTCGAGGGACACAGGAATTTTAGCCAGCTCAGAATTCTGCAGATGGAAGGAAAAGTGAGGAAAGAAGGTCTACGTACGCCAGGGAGGAAGTTTGAAGCTTATCGTCAAGGAACAAATGTCAGAGTCAAAGGGGACTTTTCAGAACTGTTTATACACAGGACAGAAGGGAAAACTACTGGTTAACCAGTAACCTGTCTGTATGTCTGAGCAGACTGCCTAGAGCATTGAGACCCCTGTCCCTCCCTGGAAGATTATTTATGGAGGTGATCTTAAGTAGGTCTGTCACCTGCTCGAATGTCATCTACACTTTTGTGTTTTCAGGTGTGTGAAATACAAATTAGAAATAAGAGGCTTAGTCCCCCCTGTTAATACTGGGGAGAGACTCTCCCCCATCCATTTTTTTGTATCATTTGACTTAGAGAACGTGTAAGGGCTTTGTCACCCATGGACGCATCCCTTCGAGGACCACACAGGCCGTCTGCCACCTAGGCTCCCTCATGCCCGCATTCCTGTCATACAAATCAAAGAAGTATGTTTTTCCTCTGGATAAAATCAGGAAATGAACACACATGGTCACCCCAATTACAAAGGCAAAGTTAGGATAAACTATATGCAATAAATGATGCTGTCAACTGGCCATGAAAATGAGTTCTATTTACCTTGAAAACGTATATACTGAGTTCTGCTTCTCTGTATGATATTGAGATTTTTCCTGCAAGTCTTTCCAAATTTCTTAGCTGATCGCTCACGGTGCGAATCATATTCCAGCTTTATGCTCAGTAACACGGTATAAGAAGAAATTTATTTAGTTTTTGTCTATTGTGCACTGTTCCTCCCACAGAACTCCCACAACCGTTGTTCTCTCCTGCGCAATAGGAATATCTTGTGTGTCGTCGTCAGGAGCCCCCTGTGAGCACAGCTGAATTATGCTGAGGACTTGGTTAGGGTGGGCGCCTTAACTACAGTCAACGCGGGGAATGGTCACCAGAAACAAGAGAAATAGAGGGTTAGAGTTTGCAGCCCCCACCCCCACTGATCACCAGGAGTGTGGATGTGTGTAGGGGGGTGGGGGGAGGTAGGGAACTAGATACAAAAGGTCTGTGAAAACTCTTGAAAGGTCAACTGAGGCGTCTCTGCGTCTGTCAACATGCCTGGGGGGGGCACACCTCAGTTCCATGAGGACAAAGCTCCTGCACCGGGGACCCTACGGCACCTCCCCCATTAGTCCCCTAGAGCAATGACAGGACATCAGGATACATACTAGGTCCCCTGTGTACTTCATCTGCCTGTAAACATATTTCCCAGAGTTCTGTGAGCCACCCCAGCAAGAGGAGGGCTCAGGGGATCCTCTCATTCATAGCCCGTCACCGTGAAGCACAGGTGTCAACCTGGATTTGAGACTGGCATCTGAAGGGGACAGTCCTGTGGGATCTGATGAAAGCTTCAGGTAGACAGAGGCAGAATTAATTCCGCGGCAGTGTCGGGGAACACGGGTATCACACACGAGTGTGGGGTGGGTCTGTGGGTGGGGGAAGACTGTATTATGTCCCCAACGGTCACCAGCACACATGCCTGCTGGGGGACAGCCTCGACAGCCTCGTCTCCCGTGTCACCACTGTCTAGTGTGCAGGATTATGGCCCAGTGTGGCCAGTTGGACAGCGTCAGAGACTCACCAGGCTGCACCCAGGAGGTGGCAAACTCTAGTGAACGAACGCGTCAGCAACTTCACCAATGATGAAAAACGGCCAGTGGGACCTGTGGGCCAACAGAACTCTTGAGAGAGCGGCTGGAGGGCCTCAGGATACATTTCGGGTCCTAGATGCAATAAACATGGCCTAAAAAACCACCTTTTGAGGCAATTGAGAAAATTGAGCATTAAGAATATATTTGTCAGAGTTTTTAAAATGCTTTATTTTTGAGAGAGACAGAATGTGACTGGGGGAGGAGCCAAGGGAGAGACACAGAATCTGAAGCAAGATCCAGGCTCTGCGCTGTCAGCCCGACATGGGGCCTGACCTCATGAACTGTGAGATCATGCCCTGAGCCGAACCGACTGAGCCACCCAGGTGTCCCAAGAACATATTTGTCAGATTTGAAAAATGTGTTGTCTTATGACTGTTGGGGTTATGGAGCTTTTAAAAATGTATCCTATATTAGTTCTCCTGCATGAAGTATAATGTCTAACCTACCAGTGTATGTGAGGACAGAGCAATAAAACTGGCTATGAAATGACAAAAAATGGTGGAAGACCGGGGAAGCTTCGTCTTGCTTCATTACAGTGTTTTCCTCTCTTGTTTATGTTTGAAAATCCCCAGAAGAAGGGATAAAATGTGGCTTGCTCTGTTCAGGCAGCTCTAAGAAAATAGCACAGACTGGGTAGCTTATACACAAAAAATTTATTTCTCACAACCTTGGAGACTGGATGTTGCAGACCAAGGTGTCAGCATGGTGGGGTGAGGGCTGTGCTTGGAGTGCTGACCTCTGCGTCCTCACAAGGTGGAGGGGCCCCGGATCCCCGCAGCCGCCTCCAGGGCACTGACCCCATTCAGGAGAGCGCGGCCCTCAGGACGTGAGCAGTCCCAAAGGCCCACCTCCGAAGACATCACCTTCCTATGATGTCGGATTTCAACGTATGAAGTGTGGGGGAACACAAAGATTCAAGCCCATAGCAGTGTCGTTGCATGGGGAATGTAATTTTTCAGAGGGAAGAAACCAAAAAGGTAACGGGTATTTCTGGGTTTGGTCCAGCACATAAGAAACTGGAAGTCGCCACTCCATCCTAACAAGGAACACGCTGAACAATCTCACAAACTCTTCTTCGATTCCAACACTAACTGTGGTCACAGGGAAACCCGCTGGCCCCCAGGTGAGACCAGCAGATACAGAGATCACAGATCTAACAGACGCAGAAATGCACGCGTGGAACCAGTTGGAGCCCGTGCCGGGGTCGGGAGGCTGAGCCGTACTTGCCCAATTGCTGGCGTCTCCATGGGGAGAAGACCAAGAAGAAAAATTCCTGGGGAAGCCGGCTCTGTGGAGAGCCCCCGCACACGTTTGCAGTTTTACCCCCTAGACTTCTACCCAGTTCTCAGAGTGAGTATCCCGTGGTGTTCTGTGACAGGAGAAAACACGGTGCTTCCAACAGTGGAAACAAAGAAACTGGTTTATTCGTATTCATTTTAAAAAATGTTACCTGTTTTTATTTTGTTTTTTCTTTTTAAGTAAGTTCTATGTTCCACTGGGGCTTTAAACATGAGCCCACATGCTCTACTGACTGAGCTAGCCAGACTCCCCGTAAAGAAACAGGTTTCAAATATGCCAAAGCCCTGTTCTCTGCAAAGTCAGCTTGCAGGATAAACTGTTTGTTTTGATTTGAGGCAAATTAATGCTCAGAGACTGAATGAGTCCTTATTTAACACAGGTCCACTGTGGGAATTTCACAAACCTGTAACAGACAAGATAATCGCTTAATAAGCCAGTGGAGAAAAGAACATATCCAAATCAAGGATTGTTTAATCACACGATGGTAGCAGGCATAAGGAGATGAAAGGAATAACGTCCACATTTAGCCGAGGCAAAAGTTGTTTTGTGCCAGTACTCTGGAGGCGCACCCCACCCAGAGCTGATGTCCAACCACCAGCACAGAAGGAAAAGTCCCCTTTGGCTAGAACACGTTGCTAGGGAGTGACGGTGCCAGGGTTGATGAAAACTGTGGTCTTCCCCCTGCTGGAAAGAGTCACCCATACCAGGGCTGAGCTAAGGCCCTGAGGTCTTTGGAGAGCTATTCAGATGGGCAGGTAGCCCTGCCCGACCCAGCGCTCTGGAAGGCTCTTCACCGAGGGCTGTAGTTTTGGTCTAAATGCCCCTCAGCCATACTTGCTCCTTCCTCTGTTTTGATCGAGAATCCCAGCAGGACCTCTCAGCAGCCGGGCTACTGAGTGCTCATTGGTGAGGACAGATGAGCTGATGGCATCCTGATACAAGTGACCTCATTCTTTTGTCAAAACACTTTACTTCTAAAAACATTCCTTCTTGTCACCTACAAATGGGTCTAAATCCTATCAAACCAGGATGCACACCATTTAGGCAGAGCGTCAGTTGCTCAGGCTTTACCAGAGCCTAGGTGAACAGAGGGAAGTACCCAACGCCAGGCCACTCTATGCGTCCTGTCCCCCCTGAAGAGGAGGGGACACTGACAAGCCACAGTCCAGAAACAAAGTCACTGAAAGACTGAGCTCTCTATTGTATGTCAGTAAATACGTTCAATAAAAGAAACGAAATCTTTAACCTACAAACAAAACTTCTTAATCTCAGGAACTGTGAAGATCCCTCATCAAGGAACCCAAAAGGTTAAAGAGGAAATCACAGCGCCAAACAAATCATGACACTGGTCCAGGCGTCAAACAAGACAAGACCAAACGGACATCTAGGCGTGGACGGCGTAGCAGTGCCCTTCCCGGCACACTCACGCCACTCCTGTCTACGCCCGTCCTGTTTACGGAGTCCTTCACACACCGACCTCAAGACAACAGCACAAGGTGGATGAATGCAAACAGTCTGCAGAGACCTAGCAAGCCCTGGAACCAGGCTCAGACTAGAGAGGGATGTGGAAGCAGGAGACGAGGAATTTAAAACCAATGTGATTAAGATGCTAAGGGCTGTGCTGGGTAAGTTGGACGGCAAGCAAGAACGGACGGGCTGCGTAACCTGAGATGGGAATTCTAATAAACCCCGCCCCGCCCGCCTCCAGAAAAACTCCAAGTAACAGAGGTCACAAGTGTACCAGAGCTGGAGAGCGCTTCACTGGGCTTATCAGTAGACTGCACGTGGCTAAGCACAGAATCTGACTTGAAGATCTCTCAGGAAAACCTCCAAAACCTGGAAAAAACAAACCGAAAAGCCTAGAAAAGAAAGGAGACCACACATCTGTGGAACAACCACCCAAGCTGCCAATTGTGAGTTACGGGAATAAGAGAAGAGAGAGAAAACGGACAGAAGAAATGGAATCAGTAATCTCAATTGAATCCAAACTGAATCAGTCTTGAAATGGATTCATTCTGTTTTTGGAATGTTTTCTAAAACAGAACCCAGCGCCTTGAAATGGGTTCACTGGTGGCCTCTGCTCAATGTTTGAGGAAGAAATTGTACCTCTGTTCTACATTTCTCTCAGCGGGAGAGTCAGAGGGAATAAACTCCAACTGCTTCTAAGAGGCTAGCACTAACGTGACACCCAAACCAAACAGAGCCATGACAAGGAAGAAAACTTCAGACCCACCGTCTCATGGACAGAGATGCAGAGCTCCTCACCGGATGCCGCCACACACGCTTCAGTGTGACGCACGGAAGTCTGCAAACCGCACTTGCCGCGGAGGCGCGGGACAGTGAGAACGCCCGTCCCTTGCTGGTGCGAACAGTCCAGCCGCTTTGGAAGACACCTGGACACTTTCTAAGAGAACTAAACTGACTTACTGTACAGTCTGGCAGCCGTGCTCCTTTGTATTTACCCAGTGGGGTTGACAACAAGGCCACTCAAATATCTGCGTGTAATGGTTCCTAGCACCTTCTTCAAAACTGTCAAAACGAGGACGCAACAAGATGTCTCCTAAGTGGGTGAAAGGATAACAGTGGTAGGTGCAGGGGCGCCTGGGCGGCTCAGTGGTTAGGCGTCCAACGTCTGCTCAGGTCATGATCTCACGGTTTGTGGGTTCGAGCCTCTCATGGGCTCTGTGCTGACAGCTCAAAGCCTGGACTCTGCTTCGGATTCTGTGTCTCCCAGTCTCCTCCCCTACTCCACTCGTGCTCGCTCTCTCTCGCTCTCTCTCTCAACATTAAAAACATGTAAGGAAAAAACACAGTGATACATGCAGACAACAGAACATTACTTAGTTCTAAGAAGCAACGCACTATTGGGGCGCCGGAGTGGTTCAGTCAGTTGAGCGTCGGACTTCGCTCCAGCTCCTGATCTCATGTTTTGTGGTTTAGAGCACCAGGCCAGGCTCTGTACTGATGGCTCGGGGGCTGCATCCTGCTTTGGTGTCTCCGTCTCCCTCTCTCTCTCTGCCCTTTCCCCATTGTGGTCTGTCTCTCTGTCAAAAATAAACAAACATCCAAAAGGAGTTTTTTTTTTTTTTAAATAAAAAGTAATGAACTATGAAGCCATGAAAAGCCATGGCGGAACCTTAAGTGCAAAAGTGAAAATCTGAATAGGCTTCATATTGGGGCGCCTGGGTGGTTCATTCAGTTGAGCGTCTGATTTCAGCTCAGTAATTCTCTCGGAGCTGGTGATTTCAAGCCCCCCATCGGGCTCTCTGCTGACATCTCAGAGCATGAAGCCTGCTTCCGATTCTGTGTCTCCCTCTCTCTTTCTCTGCCCTTCACCCACTCATGTTCTGCCTCTCTCAAAAATTTTAAAATTTTTTTAAGAAAATAAAGAGGATTCATACTGTAGGAATTCAGCGATATGCAATTCTGGAAAGGGGAAAATTAGAGAGTAGAAGGATCAGTGATCCTTGGGCAATGCAGAAGCGAGGGAGGAATGGCTAGATGTCATCAGACAATTTTTAGGGCAGTGAAATTATGCATTATGTATTATGACTTGTTCAAACACAGAATGTACAAACCAAGAGTGAGCCCTAATACACTCAATGGACTCTGGGTGATAATAAAAATCAATCCTAACAAATGCATCCCTCTGGTGGGAGATGATAATGGAGGAGGCGCTGCACGTGTGGGGGAGGGGATAATGGGGGGGTGCCCACCCTCCTAATTTTGCTATAAACCTAGAAGTGCTCTAATAAGACAAAATCTTTTTTAAAAAAGATATTTATGTTTTAAGTAATCTCTACACCCAACGTGAGGTTCAAATACAGGAACCTGAGAACTAGAGTCACACGCTCTTCCAACTGAGCCAGCCAGGTGCCACCAAAAGTAAAGTATGTGTATTTACATTTACTTATTTTGAGAGAAAGAGCACGTGAGCAGGGGAGAGGGAAAGAGGGAGAAAATATAAGCCTGCTCCACCCTGAGCACGGAGCCTGAAGGAAGGCTCAGTCTCACAACTGTGAGGTCATGACTGGAGCCAAAATCAAGAGTCAAATGTTTATCAAATGAGCCCCCAAGACACCCATAAATTAAAAAAAAGAAAAAGTAAACATGAAAACAAAACACTGAACTGAGAGTTAGTAGCCCTGGATTTTACTTCCCATCCTGCAAATCACTTCCCCTTCTTGGATCCTAATTTAATTACCTGCAAAGGAAGGAAGTGGGCCTTGTGATTTGTAAGGTGTTTTTGTGTTCCTGCTTTCTGTGGTTAATACTAATTGTTTCTACTTTAAAGCTATAAAGGGTTAGTACAATCCCTGTAGGATTTGTCCACTTGATCAAATAAAATGGAATAATACATGCACACACCCACACAAATGTCTATTTAAAAGGATAAGAAAGTTTCACACTTTAAATATTTATTTTTTAAACAGTTCACTTCAGGTATAATTGATTTCAACAGCTCATATTTAGGACAAACATTTTTTCATTTACATGCTTAAGGTATTAAAAGCCTCTTTCTGCCCTTTGTAATTTATTCTTCTCACCATAGGAGAGTACTCACAACATGACATGTTCTACCTTTTATAATGGCATTTTCAAATATACTCCCCAAACGGAAAAGACTATTAGGAAGGCCTATCATTTTATGGTCATTCCTCATTTATCTGCCCAATGCACTCAGTAATTTAAATTTGATCCCAGAAATGATGTCATTACACACCTGATCCCTACAGAATGTGTTTCTAAAGTGGAAATGCTCTTGTATGACTCCAAAAAGATTTGAAACTATGATAGATCATTTTATGTGTTGATTTTTGTCAGCTGTGTTCCTTCGTTAATACAGATTGATTCCAATCAGGACGGGAAATTTAGTTTTAGGCAAGTGTTAGGTAAATCTGCAAGGCTTCCAACCTATATTTACTTCCAGTAGCTGAACCTGGAAACAAATATCCATAAACAGAGGAATAAATAAATATATAAATAAATAGCATCATATTGATAGGACTTACTTCTCAGCAATATAAAAAATGAGCAGCTCATATAGGCACCACTGATGAACTATTTCACATGAGGGCACCCAAAGAAGACTAAACAATTTAACACTTCGATCATATAAATTCTAGAAAATGTGGGGCACCTGGGTGGCTCAGTTGGTTAAGCCTCCGACTTTGGCTCAGGTCAGATCTCATGTTCGTGGGTTCAAGCCCCGCATCAGGCTTGTGCTGCCAGCTAGCTCAGAGCCTGGAGCCTGCTTCTGGGTCTGTGTCTCCTTCTCTCTCTGCCCCTCCCCCTCTCATGCTCTGTCTCTCTCTGTATCAAAAATAAATAAAACATTTAAAAAATGAAAAAAAAATAAATTCTAGAAAATGCAAAGTCCTCTATTATAATTGAAAGCAGGCCAATAGCTGCCTCGAGGACAGATTATTACGCGACACAAATATATGGGTGATTGAAGGATTTATCATGCTCAATGCTTTCGTGGGTTGTATTAATATCAAAACATCAAACTGCACGATTCAATGAACATTGCCTGTCATTTGTACCTTATTGAAACTGAAAAAAAAATAAGATTCAGGTTAAAAGTCTGGATTGCCTACACTTTAGAAAATCAAGTGGACACCACACTGATTCTACCATGGGTGTCTACATCAGAACAACTTGTGTTGGTGGGTGCAAAATCAGGTGACCAATATAAGTGCTTCTTTATCGTTCAACCAGGACACTGGCTGGGTCACAAAACCCTCACTGCTGAACTAAGAGATCTCTCCTGTCTCTGTCCGTATTTTGTTGGCATCCATAATGGACTTTGGTGAACAGACCAGTAGGGACACATGAATCCACAAAACCTTTAGATTATTTTTCCTGATGGGACTTCAGCTACAAAGACAGACCCTCTGGAGGTCCTGAGGATTTCTATACCTGCTCATCCTTCAAGGTCATAGTGCCTAAACACTGTGGATGCCCTTTTCAAGAGGCACACTCCAACCAGTTTGTTGGTCTCCTGCATTCTCTATTAATCAGTTTCTGTCACAGCGATCATGACCCTGGCCCTTATAGGCTTAAACCCAGTGATGTCACCTACACAATTCAGGACATCAGGCCTGTGGCTGTGCTGCCAGTCCTGGGGAACAGATTTCCTTCAAGAGCGCTGAGCACTATACCATCAATATCCCGTGAACAACACCGCAACTTATGTTGCTTAGAAGCACTGAAAGTGGTCACAACAGCCAACAACTGCCCCCTCCTCGCGTTGAAACTGTGACCCTACAAAATCGGCTGGCATCCAACTATAAATTCGGATCACAGAGTCTCTCAGCCTTCCCTGGGAGGCCTCCAGCAGCCATGGAGACTAAACCCACACTGGAGAGCTCTCTTCTGCCATCGCTCGGTTCCTTCTAAGGCACACGGATCTGTTCACACGTGCATGCTAGCAAACACAGTTAACGACACACACGCACACAGAAAACAGAATCCCCAAGACCAACAGGGACTTAAACAGTAACGCCTTTATTATTGTAGAAACAAGAGGAATGGGAGGGTGACTGCTCCTGGGCTGGTGACTTGGGAGGCTATGAAACTCCATCTATTACTGTTACAATGAGAGTAGTAGCCCTGAATAATGAAGTCCACCTTTTCAAAGCACCAACAGTCCTTGAGGCCCAAACTCGGTGAGATCCATGCCCTCCGTCCTCAGAGAGGAAAGAGGGGAAGGACTAAGTACTCAGGCTGTGCGTGGACAACTGGGACATGCCCCGACACTGGGGAGTGGCCCTGGGCAGGTTAGCAAAGGGCACTGCAGCTGCCACATCCCTGGGATCATGTCGATGTGTGAATGAGTGAGGTTCAACACAGGCAGACGGCGCCTTCAGAAAGGCTCTCCTCCAGTGCTGTCACGCCGAGCACACAAATGCTATATGCCTGCAAGTTGAAGGTCGTTCTCCCATTTGAAATTTGTGATCTCTGTTGAGGTCAGTCCTTTGGCTGAAGCCCTTCTAATCTTCACTGTTTCTAAGACTGTTCTTTGGCGTGACTTCTCGGGAGCGTACCGACGCCAGACTTCGGTTAGTCGTTTCTCGAACCTGCCACATTCACGGGCCTTCATCTAATGTGACATTGTGGTGCTTTAGGAGCTTAGAATCGAAGGTAAATACTTTCCCACATTCCAAACTCATGAAGCCTTTTCTCTGGTAGGAATATTTGAAAGGTCATTGAAATGGAAGACACGGCTAAACGTTTCCCAAATTTCACTGTAGTCCTGAAGCCCTTAACCAGTGTGCACTTTCCGGTGTTTAATGAGGCTGGAGCTGTGGCTAAAGGACTTCCCACATTCGCTGCACTCATAAGGCCTCTCTCCAGTGTGAGTCCTCCCGTGTTTAATGAGGCTAGAGTTCTGAGTAAAGGATTTTCCACATTCAGGGCACTCATAAGGCCTCTCTCCAGTGTGCACTCTCTGGTGTTTTAAGAGACTGGAACTGTAAGTAAAGAGCTTCCCACATTTGCCGCACTCATAAGGCCTCTCTCCAGTGTGCACTCTCCGGTGTTGAAGCAGCGCAGAGCTTTGGCTAAAAGACTTCTCACATTCGCTGCACTTATAAGGCCTTTCTCCACTGTGAACTCTGCGGTGTTCGATGAGGCTGGAGTTCTGAGTAAAGGATTTTCCGCACTCGCTGCACACATAGGGCCTCGCTCCCGAGTGAACTCTCTGGTGTTTGATGAGGCTGGAGTGGTAGGTAAAGAACTTCCCACACGCGCCGCACTCATAAGGCCTCTCTCCAGTGTGCACGCTCCGGTGTTGAAGGAGCGCGGAGCTTTCGCTGAAGGACTTCCCGCACTCGCTGCACTCGTACGGCCGTTCTCCAGTGTGAATTCTCCGATGTTTAATGAGGTTGGACTTGTTGCTAAATAATTTCCCACATTCGTCGCACTCGTGAGGCCTCGCGCCAGTGTGAACCCTCCGGTGCTGAATGAGGCTGGAGCTCTGCCTGAAGGACTTCCCACACTGCCCACACTCATAAGGCTTTTCCCCAGTGTGCACTCGCCAGTGGTCACTGAGGCTGTAGCTTTTGCTGAAACACTTTCCACATTCACTGCACAGGAAGCCTCTTTCTCTGCTGAGGTGTCTCTGGGGCCGGGCAAGTGTATGTGTGCGAGTGAGGTCCTCGGTGCCTTCCCCGCAGGCGCACTGAGCCCGCCTTTTGGGAGGCGCCACCCCACAGCCGGCCCTCCCCTCTGACCTCTCCCGGGTGTTCGAGGCCCGATCCCGGAGGAACCTCGAGCTTGCCAACAGGTGCCTCACAACCTCGCGGCAGGAGGGCCTCCCCGACACACAGAGTGCGCAGTCCTTCCAGGAAGAGGCTCGGCCCCTGCTGCCGCTGAAGCCTGTCTCTCCAATGCTCTGCTGCTGGCGCGGAAGGTCCGCGTCCAGATACTCCTGTTGGTCACACGCCCCCATCTTGTGGAGTTGCTGTCCACCAGGTGGTGGGTGGTGCTCGGTGGAATGTACAAGTTCCCTCAGGCCTGGGCCACATGCCTCCGAAGCATGGACCTTCCGGGAGGACACAGCTGCCTCGGGAGTCCTGCCCTGTGACCCTCCTTGTCCAGAAATGCGCTGCCCGGGTGCCTCCTCGTCCTCGGCCCCGTGCCAGCAGCCTGAAAGCAGAAATGCTGGTGAGGGGCAGGCTGACCTTGTCGGGAGACAGAGGCCCCCACACAAGCTACACACATGCGTCTGACAAGCCCAGGAACCTGTGCGTGGGACTATGTGCAGGGCCACAGTGTGGGGACAGGCTGAGGACGGGGCTGCTTGGCAGTAGTGGCTACAAGGAGCGCAGGATGGGGGAGGCTTCCTGAGGTGAAGGCCGAGCTCGGGGCGGGACAGACAGGAGAGAAACGGCCTACAACTGAGTCCTCTGCAGAGCACATTCCAAAGGAACGTGTCCCAGGTGACATGCATGACAAATGCCATGCAGAAGGTGTCCAGGCCCAAGGAAATCGAACTGTGACGGGGCAGGTGGCTTTCAGGGACAGCTTAAGAACACGGCCACACCTCACCACAATACACAGCGGCCACTGTGCACAGTGGTGCAGGTGGAGGCGTGAAAAAGACGGGTGACCTACGGAGCCCAGAGTTGTCACGATATCCCGGGGCTGGAAGGAAGGGTATAACTGACAGGTAACAGGGTTGACGTTTGGCAAAGTGCCACCAAAGGGGAAGGAAGCACAGAAACGCAATGGCACTGGCTTCCAACCACTAGTCAAACAGAACAGGCCTGGGGTGCGATCCGGACGCAGCACTGCCGGCGCCTTCCCCTGGATGCCGCTCTGCAGGGCCTGGCCGCTGCAGAGCCGTCCTGTTGCTGGCGGGTCACCGGACCCACCGGGCCCTCCGCAGGCCCCCGGATCCAGCCCCTCTCCCACCGTGAGCAAGGACCTGGCACCTTCATGATAGAAGTACAAAGGGGAAAGACAGGACAGGATGAGCAGCCACCAGTGGCCTGAAACAGCCTGCAGGGAAGAGCACTGAACAGTCCCCGGACAACCCTGGGGGAGGGTCTCGTGAGAAGAGCCCATGGTCCATGGAGGCAGTGACGCTGGTAGAGAAAGCAAGTCCTGGCCCAGGCAGGCCCGACGGGGCGTCCTTGAGAGAAAGGAAGCTGGCCTGGGGCGTCAGATCCCTTGCTCGTGGATGAGTCACCCAGGCAGGAAGAGGGTAACTAAACTGGTATCCCTCAGGTTCACGCAGGACCCCACCCTCTTCCACGCACGTCAGCAGGAGAGCTGGTGCTGGGCCCCTCGAGGAAGGAGGCCAGTGCACAGACCTCTGCTTTACCTCCCCCAGCACCCAGCCGGGGACCTGGGGCAGGAGGCAGTGCTCGTGGTCCCAAGGGAAAGAGACTGATGCTGGGGACAAGGGGAGGGCAGAGACTAGCTCAGGGCACAGGCGTGGGTTTGAGGGTCTTACCCAAGGAGCTTATAAGTGCCAAGGTCTCCAGCATCACATCCTGGTACAGACATCTCTGAGCCTCATCAAGGAGTCCCCATTCCTCCCGGGAGAAGTACACAGCCACGTCTTCAAACGTCACCCTGCCCTGGCATGATGGGGACAAATGAAACCACAAAAAGCTCTGCTCCAGGACCCACAATCCCTTCCCCCAACCCCCTGTACCCTCTGCCCTTCCTTTCCCCAGTCTCCTCAACACAGCAAGGAAACCGGGCCCCAGTGCTGGGAGACAAGGCGCTGTTCTCGTCCTGTGATTGGGCAGAGTGGAGAAGCACCTGCCCAGGCCTGACTACCATCCTCTGACTCATCACTCCAAAGCCTCTGCGTCCCTCTCATGTCTACTCTTCTGCTGGGAACCGTGGCCACCTGCCTGTGGGTCCTGTCCCCAACACTCTCTCCCTTCATGGCCACTTACATCCCTCATCTCTCAAGTCATACCAGCACCCAAGCATCCAGGCCTACCTCCCTTTCTTCCTCCTACTTCCTGGCACCACAATCGCTTTACCAGCATAACCAGAACACTGCTCCTCGCAGATGTGACCCCCAGCTCACTCGCCTGGGCTCATACAGGAGCCATGACATTTTTAGATGTCTCCCTTCCAAACCCCTCCCCAGATTTCCGGAGCTGTGTGTTGCCTGCCTACTTCATGCATCCACTCAGTGCTCCCAGAATGTCTCCTGCCCACATCACTCATACTTGCAACTTCCTCCTCTCAGCTGCCTGAGCTTCCATCCCCACGTCCATCTAGATCCAAAACCCTAGAATTATTCCTGAACCCGTGTTTCACCCTGTCACAGTCCACATTAGAAAATACAGTTGTCACTTT
>NC_043715.1:58401848-58404079 GCF_006229205.1 Suricata suricatta
GGCGCGGCCGCCGCCATCGGACTCTGTGGGTGGAGGGGACACCCGGACAGGCAGTCCCTGACATTTTCTGCGCAGGGCAGCCTGGGAGACATGGCCATCCCCGTACACCTAACCGTGCATCAGCGTCAGCGCCTCCTCTCGCACCATCTCGGTTCCGTTACGTCCTCGGGGAAGCAGAACTCCGAAAACTATTACCAGGTGAGGAAAATCAAATGCGCCAGCATGGCCGCCTTCAGGAGACAGCCCCGGAAGTCCCGCCCCGCGGTACGTGCTAACTGGGAAATCACCTTTCTTCAAGCTCTCATTGGAGAGCGACACAGCCGGTCGACACGGCATTCTGGGTAAAGTAGTCTCCATAATTCCGAGTCTGTGGTTCAGGGGCGTGATTTTACAAATGGATCCAAGTCCTGCAAACTTGGCTTTGTGGATGCATACGAAAGGGAAACTAATTATACAAGAAAGAAAATATACAGTCCCTTGATTTTTATGTGTAACAGCTAAAATGTCATTAAAAGATAGGGCTGGGAGCGGGAAAGCAGAGAAGTTGGGGTCGCATCCATCCTCTTCCTTTCAGGGCACTACTCAAAGGTGCACATGGATCGAGCCCAGGCTAGAGGGTGAAGGCTACAAAGATTATAGCCGCGGGATATGAAGGCAGCAGCAAATCCTGCTGCTTAGCCCTTAGGGGAGGAGTTCTCCCTGGACAGTACCGATTTATAGCCTCAGGCTGGGCTTTTTAGGTCCCTCTCACCCCAGAAGCAGAGACCATCACTCTTTCCCAGAAGACAGGTGCAGAGAGATAATACCACCCACTGAATCCCATGTTCCTCTTCCATAGGGTGAGTTTTCACTTCTCACAATATAAGCTAACTCCCAACTTGTGCCACCGGACGGGTACCCCTTCATGTGGGGGGGACAAGCTTGGTGACCTGTGGAAGTCAGCATCCATCTTTCTGATGGATGAAAGAAAGAACGATGTAGGTCATATTTTCCCTCTGCACAGTTTGACTAGCCATGGAACACATGGACGCAGGCCCACGAGATAGGAATGTCTGCTTCCCAAAGGAACATGGGAACTGCAACCGTGCTAGCTCATGCATGTACAAGTAGTTAGTTCAGGCACTTATGAGCAGCTGATCAGCACTATCCTAAACACATAGTTACCAGATGTACCTGATGAAATCTGTAATATAACAAATGAATCCATTTTTCAGATTTTAAGTCTCATGAGATAGAACAGACCTCTGTGGGACCAGATGAAAGCACCCAAAGTAACATCTGTTAATATGACTTCGTGGGCTTTCCAATCAATAACATCCACCTTTTCTGGAGACCCTGTGCCCCCACTAGGGAGTGCAGGAGTTTGAGCATTAGCTCCTTCTTCTCCTGGGTGCTGCCACACTAATAAATAGCCCATCCTTCTTCACTTTGGAAGCTGGGTTTAGTTTTTCCTGTCTTGCTGTGCACCTGGCAGATGTACTTTCCCTTGGTTCGGTTACACCCTCTTACAGACGGGAGGTAGCTGCCATGATGTAGCTTTGCTTCCGCCTTCTGGACTCTGAGGATGGTGCCAAGATGAAACAGCATCTCAACCACAGGGATCTGGAACCTAAGGTCTGTGTCAGGGTCACCAGCCTCCTGGCCTTAATGCCCTTAATACCCAGGGACAGTCCTCAGAACAGGCGACCCCTGAGAGTGGCCGGGTGGACAAGGGACTACCCTAGAAGTCTCTACAGTTTTCCATGGGCTTGGAAGAAGGACATTGGGGAGCACATAGGAGAGATTTGTAGGTTGGGCCAGCTGGTCAGACATGGAACTGGAGGACAATGAAATGCACAGCAGTCTTTAAAAATAATCAGGTTTATGGGGCCTCTGGGTAGCTGAGTGGGTTAAGTGTCTGATTTCAGCTCAGGTCATGGATCTCACGGTTCATGAGTTAGAGCCCTGCATTGGGCTCTGTGCTGACAGTCCAGACACTGGAGCCTGCTTCGAGTTCTGTGTCTGTCTCTCTTTCTGTCTCTCTCTCTCTGTCTCTCTCTCTCTCTCAAAAATAAATGAGCATTAAAAAAAAGCATCTGACTTAGCTCTAATAAATGTGGAAATAAGGAGTGGTGGATATAAAGTGAAGAAGTGGCTTTAGGTTGTCCAAGATATCTAGTCAAATGAGAAAAGCATAGTGCAAATCTGTATACAATGTATGTTGTTTTTGTTTTTTTACCACAAGGAACATC
>NC_043715.1:58404179-58423270 GCF_006229205.1 Suricata suricatta
AAGGTGTGCGGCGGAGTCGCGGGGGGACTGGCGGGCTGGAGGGTTTTCCCTTCATGTGAGGCTTCTAGACGCCAAGGAAAGTTCTGGCCAAAGGAAGGACACGATCTCCGTTTGGGTTCAAAGAAAGAACGGGCTGGACGCCATCGGGAGGTTGGATCTTAGTTCAGGTGACACAGCTGGCAAGAGAGGACACAACATTGAGGCCCAGACGTTAGACACCTGGCATGAAGTGGCCTGGAGTCGACTCCAGGGCCAGGGGTCACGGGAAGCGTGAGCCCATCGAACCCAGCCATGGTCCCGTTCCACTTTCCAGCCTCTTTGCACAGTCTCCCATTGTGGCAGAAGCGCTGTGGACCTTACGCAGGTCCCTGGCGGGTATCGCAGACTCTCGCCGGCCCAGACCTCGACCTCCATGTTCTCTGGCTGTGGTGTCCTGGAGCTCTTCAGTGTCATTCTCCCAGGCTTGGGTGTGGGGGCCCTGGGGAACCCCCCAGCAGAGAATCCTAAATCCTCATCGGGTTTTACATAGAAGTATTTCCATATGTGTCAACCAACGTAATAAACCGGTGTGGAGAGTTCTGCCAGGAACTGGTTCTGAGCTATGCAGATGCATGGGGGTCTGACTGAGACTAGGGGTTCAGAAAACCACCGCTGTCCTAGTGGAACAAGAGCAGGGGACAGGAGTCAAGACTGGAACAATGGAGAAGTTGGGTGTATATTCTGGAGGTGATGAGATGTGACTCAGAGGCGAAAAGTGATCTTAACAACTCCTTCGCGGACTCCATCAAGAGCAGACTGTAGGACTGAAGGAGAGAAGATCAGGCTGCCGGGCACTGCCAACGTGCAGGTGACTGGTGTTGTGACTTAGGAAAAGTGGGTGGACTCTGGATGCATGTTTTAAAAGGACCAACTAGAGTCTCTAATGAGGGAGGAGTAAATACAGGACTCAGGGATGACCCCAGTGTTGTAGGCCTCAGCGGCTGTAGGAGTGGAAGGTCCGTTGTCTAAGATGGAGAATGTAGTAGAAGTAACATTCACTGCTGTGGGGAGGCGGGTGTTAGGAGGTATTTGATTTAGGTATGTTGAGAGTCGGGGGTGTTTCAGAACCCACTGAATGATGCATGATGTGGGCAGTTGTGCACTTAGGTCTGAAAATCTGGGGAAGGGATCAGGATGGAGGCATCCAAAATGAGGTGGATACAGGTGTGTGAGCTGTGGTCACGTTTAGGAGGGGTGATCTTCAGGCACCCGGGTGTCTCAGTCAGTTGAGCGTCTGATTCTTGATTTGGCTCAGGTCATGGTCTCAGGGTTGTGGGATCAAGCCCCCTGTTGGCCTCTGTGCTGGCCGTGGAGCTGCTTAGGATTCTCTCTTCCTCCCTCTGCCCCTACCCCTCTTGTGCACATGCACACTTATATCCCCGCCCCCCACCTCTCAAAAAATTAAAAATAAAAGGAGTGGCAATCTTCAGGTTATGACTGTAAAGCTGTTAGGTGGCCAGGTAGAGGAAGGAGGGGCCATGGAGTGGGTCTCTTGCCTGGGTACCTGGGTGATGAGTTGAGGCTTCACAAACACAAATGAGGCAGGCAAGTGGCCCTGAAGGGAATGCATGTTGGGGACAGGAGAGTCTGGCAGGTGGCCAGGGCTTCCAAGACAATGGTGGACATGAGGTGGGTGTGGAGACAAGGGATAGATAAACGAGGCGAGGTGTCACGCAGACTGAAGCAAGTGTTCAGTCACCAGTCTGTGCACTCGCCAGGATTTTGTGAGCACTTTGTTGGGGCCTGGGGTCCCTCATTCAGCCCAGAGGATAAGGTCAAGGGCAAATGTGGTCATTTGTGAGAGTCACTGAGGTGGGCCACTGATGGAGCTGGGCTTTGATGAGGGTTAGGTGGACCCAGGAGGGTTGTGTTTGCTTTGGGGACAGGAAGTGCAGCCCTTAGTGGCATAGGGCTGTGGGTATCTGAGGTCCACACATCTGAGGCTTAGCGGCTGCGACTTAGTGGGAGTCCTGGGAAGTCAATGGCAGTATTCAGTCCTGTTTGAATTTGCAGAGTGTCCCATGGGTGCTGTCGTTGGGCTGTGGTGTGAGGCCTGAGTCTAAGACCCAGTACTGTGTGCTGCACCCATGTCCAGGAGCCACGGGGCCTCACACGGCCAGTGCGCTGCCTCGCCTCCGTACTCCACTTCCACAAGTAAGATCAAGCCGAGCAGCATTTTTATTGAGGGAGCAGGAACAGATCCTGCGTGGTCCTCTGGTTGGTTTTAGTTCCCTACCTGCCCGTGGAGTCACTCACGTCAGTCAGTGACATCTTCCCACAGGAGACAGGGCCATCTTGCTATTACTATAGTAACAAAGCTTGGATCTCACAACCATTGGCTGTTTGCTCTTTCCCAGAGCACAACACCCGTGTGGCCCTGTGTCATGTGTGGCGTCCCCCTCTCCAGACTGGGAATGTATATGGTTAGAAAAGTGGTGTCAGTGTCATCTGTCCTGTGGTAGGTGCCCTGTGTTTGCCATCCCATAACCCTAGCACGCAGCCCCACCCTCCTCAGTGGGGTGAGGAAGAGGTGATGGAAATACAGTAATACATAATCGTGAGGCCAAAGAGATGCCTAAGGTGTGCGGGGCCGTAAGCCGGTGGTGGCCATGGGCATGTGGCTGTTTCCAGAAATGGGAGAGATGTACCGTCTAAAGAGTGATGTGTACTTGCTGAGGGTGTATGCTTGATGCCCAGGGCCCTGGTTTTGAGAATTACATGATTTGTCCGTATTAGGGAACCGTTTAGCGGAAATGAGTGAATGCTTCTATGCCAGAACCTGTCTGAGACATTTTTATCCTCGTCTGCTGATGGCCGGTGCCCGTGATCACTGGGCCTTTGAGGAGACGGTGGCACCGGCTGCTAGGGGATGGACTGCCATCTTTGAGGGAGAGGCTGTTCATGGTCTCATCTGTCTCCACCTTGCCAGGGCACCGTGACCTTTGAGGATGTGGCCGTGTACTTCTCTGGGGAGGACTGGGGTCTCCTTGAGGAGTCTCACCGACACCTGTACCAGGATGTGATGCTGGAGAACTTGGCACTTATAACCTCCCTGGGTAAGGTCCGCACATACCCCTCTGTGCCCTGAGCTAGCCTCTCCCTTTCCCTTTCTCCCCATGGCCAGGTCTGCCTCCCGTCAAGACCACGGCCTCTGCTCCTTCCCCACTTTCTTGAGTAGTTGGCTGGGCTGAGGTGTGTGCCCTCCCTGCCGCCCGAGCAGCCCCGCACCGGCTACCGCTCAGCCTGTCAGGGAGAGAACCAGGGTCGGGAGTGTGCCAGTGACTTTGCCTGCCCTCCCCCTGCCAGGTGACTCTCCAGCTATGAAGCACCGGAGAGTCCTAGGTTCCACGTTCTTCTTCTGACTGACATTTCCTCGTTCCTGCTTGGGCCAGACCACTGACCTCATCACTGTTTCGTGGACCGTGTCTGTTCTTGCAGGACCCTCCTTGGGGGTTCTCTTTATGATGTATACCTTTCTCTCCCTTGCGCTGGTGTGCGCTGAGCCGTTCTTGGCCAGCACTGGCTGCCCGCTCCTGTCTTCCCCGCAGCACTTGCACCATCCAGATGCCACACGGCTGCGCGGCTAAGGGTGGCGGTAGGGAGTCTGTTGTGGTTCACAGAGGAGATAGGAACGCAGGCGAAGCCCGATGGGCCCAGAGGGAGCCTGGCTCCGAACAGTGACACCTGGAGAGGGCAGGACCCCAGGGCTGTGTACGCATCATACCAGCAACTTATTCCCTGTGACTGGACTTTTGAGGCTAAGGACAGTGGCAGCCCCAGTTGATATGTGCCCTTCCTTTCCCATTCTGCACACTCAGGTGACCGGTCAGTCGCCACTCATCACTTGTATGCTTGCTTCCTGCCCAGGGCTGATCTGCCCCTTTCTGGACTCCTCGTCGCGACTGTTTTTGTCAGTGCTCCATTTGGGGTGCTCTCCACGTCGGTTCCTGTGTACTGGGTCCTGGGGCGCACACAGATTCTTAAACAGCCCTTGCACACCAGCCTCTCTTCCACTGTTGAATTTTCCTGGGCCTGAACATCCCCTTCTGCACAGCAGACCAGGTCCTGTTGAAAGTTATTTGTAGACCCCGCCTCTCCTCAGTGTTGTTTATTTCACCTCATGAGGCCCCCTCGCCCCCATTTTGTGATCTTTAGCGGCCCGGTACTGCTAAGCGGCCTCATCCTCAGCCTGAACTTGAATGCCTTGTCCTGTAAACAATCTCACAGACTCATGTCTGGGTTTGTTAGACACACTTGTGTAGTGGCCGCCTACCCATGAAGTCCCTGTGCCCCTCACCGGCATTTCCTGCTTTCAGGTCGTCAGCACGGAGCAGAGGACAAGGAGGCACCTGAGCAGAGCATTTGTGTGCAAGGAGGGTCACGTGGCAGGACCCCCAAGGCAGGTCTTTCTCCCCAGAAGACCAGCCCCTGTGAGGTGCGTGCTCCAGTCCTGAAAGGCAGTTTCCGGTTGGCTGGGCACCAGGAAACCCAGACTGATGAGGAGCTGTACACTGGGAGGACGTGCGGGAAAAGAGTCTATTTGAGCGGGAATTGTCATTGGCACCACAGGGAGCACATTGGAGATGAGCCCTTCGGAAGCAGCGCGAGTGGAGCCTCGGTGGGGAAGAGCTGCGGGCTGCATGCGTCAGGAAAGCCCTTCGTCTGCGGCGAGAGTGAGGAGGACTTCTTGG
Source organism: Suricata suricatta (assembly GCF_006229205.1). Classification (NCBI taxonomy): domain Eukaryota; kingdom Metazoa; phylum Chordata; class Mammalia; order Carnivora; family Herpestidae; genus Suricata; species Suricata suricatta. The sequence goes on from NC_043715.1 coordinate 58,408,910, forward strand.
TCAGCTCCGTGTTCCTCCAGCAACAGGCCACACGTACTGGGGAGAAGTTAAACAGTGGAACTGCGTGTGGGGCGGCCTTCCACAAGGGACAAACTCAGCACCACTCGGGAGACTGCACAGAAGCTTCCAGCCATCAACACACATTTGTTCATCACCATAGAGTCCCCCCTGGGGAAAGATGTTACCCGTGCAGTGAGTGGGGGAAGTCTTCCAGCCATAACTCTAGCCTCATTAAGCACCAGAGAGTTCACACTGGAGAAAGGCCTTATGCTTGTGGGGAATGTGGAAAATCCTTTAGCCAAAGCTCCAACCTGTTTCAGCATTGGAGAGTTCACACTGGAGAAAGGCCTTATGAGTGCAGTGAATGTGGGAAATCTTTTAGCCAAAGCTACAGCCTCAATAACCATCGGAAAGTTCAGACTGGAGAAAGGCCTTTTGAGTGCGGAGAATGTGGCAAATCCTTTAGTCAAAGATCCAACCTCATTCAGCATCGGAGAACTCACACTGGAGAAAAACCTTATGAGTGCAGTGAATGTGGGAAGTCCTCTAATCAAAGCTCTGCGCTCCTGCAACATCATACTGTTCACACTGGAGAAAGGTGCTGTGAGTGCAGTGAGTGTGGGAAGTCCTTTACCTACAATTCCAGTCTCTTAAAACACCAGAAAGTCCACACTGGATCAAGACCTTATGAGGAAATCTTTTAGCCAAAATTGCAGCCTTGTTCTACATCTGAGAGTACATACAGGAGAAAGGCCTTATGAGTGCAGCAAATGTGGAAAATCTTTTAGCCAAAGTTCTGCACTCCTTAAGCACCAGAGAGTTCACACTGGAGAAAGGCCATATGAGTGCCGTGAGTGTGGGAAGTCCTTTAAGCGAAGCTCCAACTTCAGTGACCATCGGAGAGTTCACACTGGAGAAAGGCCATATAAGTGCAACCGGTGTGAGAAATCCTTTAGTAAAAGCTCTGGCTGCACTCGACACCAGAGAATTCATACTGGATTGAGCCTTATGAGTGTCTTGAATGCGAAAGCCATGAGCCAAAGGCCTTACCTCATTGATTACCACAAAACTCACATGGGTGAAACAACTTAGTCGTGTAGCAAATATATTTCCTTGTTGAGTTTAACAGCACTCGAGATCTCCTTTGAAGATGCCATCTGCCTGAATTGAGCCTCATGCATCCAGACACCAGAATGAGTGGCAGGCATGTGGCAGCTGCATGGCATGTTTCAGCGTGGGCCCGTGTCAAGTTTGTATTACTGTTGGTTCTGAGGCAGCAGCCATTCACCTCTGCCACGTGGCTGGTGCCTCACATGTATCATTTCTCCATCCTCACGTGTTCAGGGAAGTAAACCTTAGTGTCTTCCCATTCGTGGTAAATGTGTGAGAAGCCATAGTACTCATTCCTTTCTCTCTGATGACCCAGTTGTGGTCCAGAGGACTCCATCTCACTTTTCAAGTACTTTTTTAGGGATGTTGTTGGTCTGGGGACTCTTGTGGAATTTCTAGCCTCCAAGTCACCAACCCAGGAACTGGCTGCTTCCATTGTTCTGGTTTATGCTGTAACAAAGGCCTTAGTGTTTAACTCACCTTTATCTTGAGTGTTAGATTCATTTTTATGGGACAGTGGAGTGACAGGAGAAGCAGCTGTCGTGGGCACCCCAGTCCTGGTGCTTCAGGGGGATGGAATGATGGTAGTCCTCTCTCTAGCCTTGTTTGCATGCTGCCCGGGGCCTCTAAGGAAATAATGTAGGGTTTAGTAGCTAAATTGTAGCCTGGATACCAGGATATTTGGTAGTGTCAGAGCTCATTCTGAAGAGGGGGGAGTTGTGACAACGTCTGGTACTTCTGGGAACAACATAACATTGTTCCCTCTGCAGGGGATACTGCATCGTGGTCAGCACTGGGGCAGGAGCTCTGTTCCCCGGCCCTGGGAACGAGGGATGCTCCCTGATGTCCCGAATTCTGTGTGGTAGTGTCACGGGCTGAGAGATTATAGGGAAATCGTAATTGTACACAACTAATGGGTAAATAGAGAATGCGAGGGACTGCAACATCTGGTTGGAAGGAGCCTCCTTTAAGTTTTTTTATGTTTTTAAATTTATTTTTGAGAGACAGAGAGAGTGCAAGCAGGGGAGGGTCGAGAGACAGGGAGATACAGATCTGAAGCAGGCTCCAGGCTCTGAGCTAGCTGTCAGCACAGAGCCCGACGCGGGGCTCGAACCCACGAACGTGAGATCTGACCGGAGCCAAAATCGGACACTCAACCGACTGAGCCACCCAGGTGCCCCAAGGAATGAGTCTCTTTTAAAAGGGCTCCTGTCATGTTCCAAGGGTGCCTGAGTGACTCAGTCCATAAAGCGTCTGACTCTTGGTTCATGACTCACGGTTCATGAGATTGAGCCCAGTGTCGGGCTCTGTGTTGACAGCAGGGAGCCTGCTTAGGATTCTTTCTCTCTCTAAAAAAAAGAAAGAGAGAGAGAGAGAAGGAAGGAAGGGAGGGAGGGAGGAAGGAAGGAAGGAAGGAAGGAAGGAAGGAAGGAAGGAAGGAGAGAGAAAAGGGTGCTTACCTGTGTTCCCGTCAGTAAGGCTATGAAGGATGAGCAGGAACTGAAACTCAGATCCTCCCAGGGGCATCTGGATGGCTGGCAGTTAAGTGTCTGACTTTTGGTTTTCACTCAGGTCATGATCTTGTGGTTTGTGGGTTCGAATCCCATATTGGGTTCTGCGTTCCTGGTGCAGAGCCTGTTTGAGGTTTTCTCTCTATTCTCTGTCTGCCCTTCCCTCACACGCTCTCAAAATAGATAAATAAACTAAACAACAAAAAAAAAGAAATTCTCAGATCCTCCTGAACTGTGAATCTTGTGTAGCCAAGGGCCTTGTCCGAAACTAATCTAACGGTGTTACAGATTCCTATAGTTTCTCTGCATTGCTCACCTTAAGGCCGTTGCTGCACAGGAAGGAGAACAAGGATAGAAAGAAGGAAGGTCTCAGCAGTGTGGGCTTTGGGGCCGAGTCAGCGCTCCCGATCACTCGGGTGGAGATGGCTTTCATCGTTCACCAGCATTTGCTGCCATTGAGGCAAGGTGCCGACCCCAGGGCATTACAAGGGATATGCTGGGGTTGGTCTAGGTGGGCCAAACCTTATTTTTTGAAAACAGAAAGAATTTTTTATTATTAATGCCTTTTAGGTATGGTTAATAAACAATTATTTGTCCATATTTAAAGTGTACCGTTTGCAAAGTTTTGATATTCATATAAACCCATGAAACCATCATCACAATCTTAACATTGTACGTATGAGTCACCCCATATTCACTTATGCCCTTTAATTATCGCTCTTTCTCCTCCAGGAAAACACTGATTTACTTTCTTTTACAAAAGTTTCATTTGTATTTTCTGTATTTTATATGATTGTTAATAAAATGTTTAATTTTTTTCCTCCAGGTGTCCTCATTTGGTATATTTATCTTGAGATTTGCCAATGGGTCTGTGTAATTAGTTTTTCCTTTTAAGGCTGTCAAGAAATGTAATGTTTAGTGGATAAACCACTATTAGTTTATTCGTTCATCTGTTGAGATATTTGAGTTTCCAGTTTTTGGCTTTATCAGTTGTTATAGACCTTTGTTTGAGTCTTTATTCAGTATGTTTCATTTCCTTTGTGTTAATACCTCAGAATGCAACGTGTGAGTTACAGGGCTGTGGTTTGGGGGCTGTTAAATGTGGTCATCCTAGGAGAACGCCTTACTGTTAGTTCCCTGTGAAAAGATGCGTTAGTTACAGGCTGGATTGTCTGCTCCCAAATTCATGTTGAAGTCCTAACCTCCAATGCCTCAGAATGTCGTTGTGTTTGGAAATAGTGCTTTTACAAAAGGTAAAATAAAGGCAGCAGTGTGGGCACTGATCCAGCGTGGTGGTGTCAGTGGGACTGGTGTGATGAGGACACAGACACAGAGGAAAACCATGTGAAGACACCCGGAGAAGACGCCACCTCTAGCCCAAGAGAGAGGTCTTAGGAGAAATCAGTGCTGCTGACACCTTGATCTCAGGTCTCTAGCGTCAAATTTGTGAGAAAATACATTTTTATTGTTTAAGCGACCCAGTCTGAAGTAATGTGTTATGGCGGCTTTAGCAAAGACTTATGGGGTCCATCAGCATCTCTGAAGGAAAGGGTCTGCAGGTCTGTGCCCCGGGGACGGAGGGAGGAGGCAGGGTAAGATCCTTAGAGTAGTTGGAACCAGAGGGAGGGGTGTGCTTGGCGTGGAGCTAGGCCAGGAAGCGAGGCGAGTGCAGTGGGGCAGACTTCCTGAGACGTGGTGCCATCGACTGGGAATTAGCTCCTCTACCCCAAACGTTCACTGGAGGTCACAACGAGAAACGTTGGTGTCCGGCCTCCCTAGATTCAGCTTCCCGCTGTGTGAGATGGGGATAGTGAGCAGACCTGCCTCAGGGGCTACGTAAGAATGTAAAGAACTCCTGGCCTAGGGAAGGGGCTCAGATGGAGAATCTATTGAGTGATGATTATCCTAAAGGGGTGGGGAGCAGGGGCAGCAGTGCCTTTGGAGAGGGGGGCAAAGGGCCCCTGGCAGAGAAGTTTGGGCTATTCATACCCGAGGGGCCTTGCAGGGGCTGAGGTTGAGGTGAAGGAGTGGTGAAGGGTCCCACCCGGCTCTTCCTAAAGCTCTGATCCCTGCTAGCCAGTCCGAAGCCAGGGGGGGACAAATAGGTACTGCGTGGCTTCGACACGCGCACATCCCTGTGGGGTCCTAGGTAAGCGGTAGCCATACCTAAAGGAGCCTTTGAACACCTTCAGATGGATTTTAGCCAGCTTCTACCCTCCATGGGACTTAAGTATGTTTTAGTTATTCTGTCTATTTGCAGGGTGGGTTAAAGCATTTCTTTGCTGAAAAGCTGATAGATTTTTGTTTCCAACCCTAGGTCATTCCAGTATTTACATCTACATCAGATGATCATGTCACCCACTTTACAGGAGCCGTTATAAAAGAACTCTGTAAGGCATCAGCCCTGACTCAGAAACAACACTGTCTTTATCACTCACAATATTCTGGAAAAGTTAAAGGATCACTGGCATTGTACCATCAGCAAAACTTCCAGAACCTTTGAGCTTCCTTGGTCAATGGTATTTTCGTCACTCAGTTATCTCCCTATGAATTACTAACTAGAAGACCTATGTGTCTAGGGATTTCACTTCCAGTACTGGTTGCTGCTCTGTTATTTGCAGACATGGCAAAATATTACCGGGGACTCGCTCAGGTACTATATCCAGTCTTACCACCAAGTCCTTAAGGCCACCTTGTGAAAACATGTTTCATTTTTTTAATGTTTATTTTTAGAGAGAGAGGCAGAATGTGAGCAGGGGAGGGGCAGAGAGAGAGGGAGACACAGAATCCAAAGCAGGCTCCAGGCTCTGAGCTGTCAGCACAGAGCCTGACACGGGGCTCAAACCCACAAACTGTGAGATCATGACCTGAGCCGAAGTCAGACAGACGCTTAACCGACTGAGCCACCCAGGCACCCCTGAAAACATGTTTTTTTTTAATTTTTTTAATGCTTTATTTATTTTTGATACAGAGAGAGACAGAGCACGAGAGGGGGAGGGGCAGAGAGAGAGGGAGACACAGAACCGGAAGCAGGCTCCAGGCTCTGAGCTAACTGTCAGCACAGAGCCTGACGCGGGGCTCGAACCCACAAATGTGAGATCTGACCTGAGCTGAAGTCGGAGGCTTAACCGACTGAGCCACCCGGGCGCCCCTGTTTTAACAGCTTTATTGTGATCTTCAACGAATATATTCCATCTATTGGAATAGACCTAGGAGAATGACTGTTTTTGAATCTCACTGGAAGGAGCCTATCAGGTGCCGTTAGCAACAAACAGAGCAGTTAGGGGTAAATTGGATGCTCAGTCGATTGAACACTCAACTCATGGTTTCAGCTCAGGTCGTGATCTCACAGTTTGTGGGTTCAAGCCCCACGTCAGGCTCCGTGCTGACAGCATAGAACTTGCTTGAGCTTCTACCTCTCTCTGCCCTTCCCCTACAGATGCAGATGCACGTTCTCTTTCTCTTTCTCTCCCAAATAAGTAAACTTAAAAAAAAAAAATAGAGCAGTGAAACTCCAGGGAGTCACTCTGGTTCAAGTTTCCCAACTAAAGAAATCCAGAATCCACACAATCTGCCACCTCAAACTGAGGATTAAGCTGATCTGCAGAAGTGGACAGGTGACCCGGACCTTTGGAACAAATGATGTCTTCCATTCAAGACCTCAGAGCAAGAGGTCTGTCAAATTCCTGTTTTGTGTTTTTTAATCTAATTGTCTATAATTGTCCCACTTCTGATTTTCTACAGACCGCTGTTATCATCACCACTAAAGGCCCTTTTACTAATTTCTTCCTTCCTATTATATTAGGTTAGGCCAGAACATTCTTATTCTAACACCAATAACAGATTTTCCCTAAAAGTAGCTACTGCCCTCAGTCTTACTTTCTGCTGGATTTAGCATTCGTCACCCGCCCAACATGATAAAACTTCTGGGCCATTCAGGTTTCATCAAATGAGACCATAGGGAATTATAGCATTTCTGCTTGCACCTACATAGACATTGATCTTACACAAATCAGTGTGTGACATCACTAGTGTCCCTCTCAGAAAAAGAACCAATTATTTCTATTAATCAGACCTCAGGTGGTTCTAAGTTTGATTTCAATAATCTTAATAGGGCAACGTGCCCAATCCCTACTACATGGGAGAGACTACTGATAGAGATCCAAATACGTAACCCAGTCACGTAGGCCCTTGGTCTGACCTCAGGTCAGGAAGAACTCCTTTGTTCCCAGACATCTATGTGCCCCTGACAGACTCCAGTTCCTTTGTGGCCAGAACCCACAGGGGTCAGACTAACATCCCATGTGCTTTAGAAACAATATCTTAAGACTGGTCTGTACATGAGGGACCCTAGTTCACCAAGGTTGGAAACCCAACTCAAGTGTGATTTCCAAAATGAGATCACTTCCGTTATTCAGGCGTTCTAACTGGGGGAATTACTGACTCATTGTTTATGGAAACTATATGAGTAGTGTTCCCATCAGTGGGAATCATACAAATAGAAAAGAGCGTAATGAGCCTGTCATTAGCCTCGGCAGAAGTTTTAAATGACACCACTTCTGCCCTGGATGTAGTACACAACTGTCTCAATCATTGACATAAATAGTGATGGACAGTCTCATTGCTCTGTATTTCTTGTTGGTTAGTCATAGTGGAATCTGTGCCATTGCTAATATTTTCTTGTACTTGGATCTATGAAACAGACATTTTGTCATAGTGGTCATGATGCTGGTCTCTGGTATTTTGTCCAGAGTCTTAAATGCTTCTGTGCAGCTGCACTGTTACCAAATGAACATCACGATGATACAACAATTAAAAAGTCGAGCCAATTTTACAAAACTGCTGTGAAGATGGACACTCTGTAAGCAGTGATGTTTTGAATCTCGTGTTTTCCCCAAGATGGTCAACTTCTTGGAAGTGAGAGAAAGACCAGAATGGAACTGAGAGAATGTAGAAACAGACAATGGCCAGACCGCATAGACAAACAGAACTCGGACCCACAGCACAGGAAACCAACCCGTTACCTGTACGGCCAGCCCACGTGGCCAGCCACCTAGAAGTGAGACACGTGGGAAGTCTCACCCACTATATGGAGCAACAATCTACGAAGCCAAACGATGACCCCAGTAACAATGGCGCCAAGAGCCAGGACGTGATGAATAATGGACAGATTTCTTAATTTGTGTCCTTGCTTGCATCGTAATTCCAAGGCCAGATATGTGCCCCCTAACCAACCGTGTACAATGCTCTTCTACTTAGCCCCCCAGCTGCTTCCCAACGGGGGCATATCTGAAGTCTTACCTTTTTAAACTGAGGCTTTACCACTCCTCTCCCTGCCTTTGAGAATCTGCCAAGATGTGAGTAATGGTGTCGCAGCAAGGTGTGGAAAAATGGCCTTTGAGGCTTCTCGTTCGGCTGGTCTTCACCTATTTCCACAGCTCTCAGGACGTCTTCCTTAAATTACTGTGTTGTAAGTTGATTTGAGATAATTTTGACTGTGTGATTTTACAAGGCTTTATTAGTTACCGTGTAAAGTTTACTTGTTGCATTTCATTTCCCATCTTAGGTATTGACATTACAGCAATTGATGGATATGCCTAAGAAAATACCCATATCTAAACATCTCTCAGGGAGGGAAGTTTGAGTCTAAACCACTTTGGAGCCTCTCCATATCAAGTAAAGAAAGAGGGTTATTAGTTCATCGGAACTGTATTTCCTTTTTGTCCTGCAGAGAAACAGTCCTGCAGGGCCCACGTAGGAACACTGGCATTAGATAGTTTATGATAAGCTTAAGACTTCCTCACTGGTGAGTCCTCCTAAACCCTGTCATTCTTTGTCCTATTTTTAGCCCTTCTTTCCTTTCCTCCACAGTATTCTGAGTTGGCAGAAATATCTTCGTGTCCCTTGTGTTTGTAACTTTCTTGTAGAGGGGAGTCATTCCTGGAAAATAGACATTCAACTTGGTCGTGTTAAAATCTGTGGTATTGTCAAAGACTTCCCAAACCCCAGGTGGGAAAAGAAAAGTTTGCTAAATCATTCTTCTCCATGCACACATTCTCCGGGAATCAGTCTTTTTTATTGAGCCAAGAGATGCAAAAAACTGGTTGGGAAGAGTCCAATAGACCTGACTTAAATATTTCAAGAATAATGAAACTTTATTGCTTAAAAAACAAAAGAACTGAAAATGTTTTGAAACTTTTACGAAGGATACTTGATAATATAAGAGAAAAGTATTTTCCAAAGGTAGCATAAAGGAAAAATGAATATTCATCTTCAAATGTTTTAAAAAGGGTTGGCTTTCTATATTACTAAATATAACCATGCTCAAAGTGGTTGTTCAAAAAAAATTGCTAAACTGTGATTTTGAATAATAACCTTGACCCCTAGGTCACCAGATAAGAAACAGGAAACCCTATGAGCTTTTGTGTAATATCAAGTGTTTGTAAAATTGGTTAATGTGTGTAGATGTTTACAAATTATATATTTTTAAAAGTTCATATATCCATATAAATTTGACTTTTTGAACCAATTAAACTGATTTAAAATTTTTATTCCTAGAATAGGAACTATATGGGGTGCCTAGGTGGCTCAGTCAGTTAAGCATCCAACTTTGGCTTGGGTCATGATCTCATGGTTCATGAGTTCGAGCCTCACATAGGGTCTGGGCTGATAATGTGGAACTTGCTTGGGATTCTCTCTCTCTCTGCCTCTCCCCCATTCTCTCTCTCTCTCTCTCAAAATGAATAAATACACTAAAAAAAAGGAACCAGAAGTCTTCACTTATTTTTACCAGGTAAAAAATGTCACCGTATTGCAGTCTATCTAAGACAGACTTTAATTCCTAGTGATTTCAAATGTATAAATTACCTCCATTGGGTTTATGAGTCAATAAGTTATCATTTTCACAAAGTATTCTATCCTTCCAGTCCAGTGTCTGCACATGAAGTATCCCTCATTCGGTTCAGGCATTTCTGTTTCCTGAATGCTCATGTGGCTTCCCTGGGCCACAGCTGCTCAGACCCTCCTGCAATCCTCTTTGCCACACTCTACACTTGGTAATTCTCTGCATCATAATCATTCTAGGCATAAAAATATATTCTCAAGGAATGTTTCCTTGAAACCTCAAACTAAGTCAAATACACTGGTTGCACTTTATCATATTTACCTAGTTGACCGTCTAGAATTTATAGTAATTTAAAATTTGCATTGATGTACGCTTATAGACTGAGTACTAGCTAAACTATCTTTATTTTTTTAGTTGCATCCACATTACTTAGCATATACTGCTATAATGATTTCAAGAGTAGAATCCTGGGGTGCCTGGGTGGCTCAGTCAGTTAAGCGTCCAACTGTGGCTCAGGTCATGATCTCATGGTTTGTGGGTTTGAGCCCCGTATCGGGCTCTGTGCTGATAGCTCAGAGCCTGGAGCCTGTTTCAGATTCTATGTCTCCCTCTCTTTCTCACCCTCCCTTGCTCACGCTGTCTCTCTCTCTCTCTCAAAAATAAATAAAATATAAAAAAAAAAAAGTAGAATCCAGTCATTCAACCCTTATGCGTAACACCAAGCGCTCATCCCAAGTCTCCTCCCTCATGCCCCTTACCCATTTATCCAAGCTGCCCACCCACAACCCTCCAGCAACCCTCAGTTTGTTCTCTGTATTTAAGAGTCCGTTATGTTTTATTGCCCTCCCTGTTTTTATATTTTTCCTTCCCTTCCATTATGTTCATCTGTTTTGTATCTTAACTTCCTCGTATAAGTGAGGTCATGTGACATTTGTCTTCCTCTGACTGGCTGATTTAGCTTAGCATGATACCCTCCAGCTCCATCCAGTATTTTGTGAATTTGACTATGATATGCTTTGTTGATGGTCAATTTTTGTTGAATCTAATGGGAATTGTCTTTGCTCCTTGGATTTTGATGTCTGTGTCCTTCCCCAGGTTAGGAGAGTTTTCTGCTATGACTTGCTCACATAAACCTTCACTCCCTCTTTCTCTCCATCTTCTGGGACCGCTATGATTCAGATGTTGCTCCTTTTTAGAGAGTCACTGAGTTCTCTGATTCTTATGTCGTGCTCTTTTGCCTTAGTTTCCCTCTTTTGTTCTCCTGCATTATTCTTCATAATTTTGTCCTCTCTATCACTGATTCGCTTCTCTGCTTGATCCATCTTGGCGCTCTGGCATCCATTTGAGATTGCAGCTCAGTATAGCATTTCTAATTTCATCCTCACTAGGTTTTACTTCTTTTATCTCCACAGAAAGGGATCGTATGCTTTTTTTCAACCCCAGCTAGTATTCTTATTATCATGATTCTAAATTCTGGTTCAGACATCTTGTTTGTATCTGTGTTGATTAAGTCTCTGGCTGTCATTTCTTCCTGTTCCTTCTTTTGGGGTGAATTCCTTCATTTCGTCATTTTGAAGGAAGGAAAAGAACTAATAAAATAAAACATAAAAAAATAAAAATTTAAAAACATAAAAACAAAAAAATGAAATAAAGGATGCTAGCTCCTAGGTGTATTTTTGTAGGGTTGTTGAAAGAAGCTTGATAGAATTGAGGAAAAAAAAGAAGAGAACAAAAGGAAAGAAAAAGAAAGAAAACATTTGCCAATTAAAGAGACGACTACAATAAAATAGGGTAAAATGAAATGATGAAAGTAAAATAGGATTTTAAAATTTTACAAAAAAGTAGGGGCGCCTGGGTGGCTCAGTTGGTTGGGTGTCCGACTTCAGCTCAGGCCCTGATCTCGCAGTTTGTGAGTTCGAGCTCCATGTTGGGCTCTGTGTTGACAGCTAGCTCAGAGCCTAGAGCCTTCTTCGGATTCTGTGTCCCCCTCTCGCTGCCCCATGCTCATGCTCTCTGTCTCTCAAGAATAAGTAAAAACGTTAAAAGACTAAAAAATTTACAAAAAAGTAAAAAATATAGTAGAAAACATTAAAAATCTTTTTTATAAAAACGAGACATAAAAATAAAAAATTTTCTCTTTCGGTGTTCAAGAATAAGAAAAGAGAAAGAAAAAGAGTTGAAAAATAGACTGGCAAACAGAATGTAATATGATTGAAATTAATCCAGGTTCTCCTAGACGTCACAGCATGAAGCATTTAATTGTAAACTAAGCAGGTGGAGAGACTTGTGGTGCGCCCGCAGAGGGCAGTTGGACCCGTTGGGCGGGGCTTGGTGTAGCAGCTCTGTTGCCCACTAGATGGCGCTGCTTAGCTTCGCGGTGCTGCTCGCGGAGGCGCTGTAGATGCGTATGCGCATGCGCCAGAAGCATTTAATTGTCTGTAAACTAAGCAGGTGGAGAGACTTGTGGTGCGCCCGCAGAGCGCATTGGTCCCGTTGGGCGGGGCTTGGTGTAGCAGCTCCGTTCTCCACTAGGCGGCGCTGCTTGGCTTCCCGGTGCTGCTCGTTGTGGCACGTGTAGATGCCTATGCGCACGCGCCAGAGCGGTTAAAATGGCTTCACCCAGCTGTCCAGGGTCAGAGCTCTGTGGTCTTCCGGACTCGCAACTAAGCCCTCTCCCTTTGTCTCCGGCTTCCATCCACTTCCCACTTCTACACTGTCCGTGGCCAAGCCGTCAGCCTGCCAGGAGGCACCTCCCTTTGGAGTTTCAGCTCAGATACGGCCGTGTTTCCCCACCCTTCACTTCTGAGGGACTGAGTTTTTGACCCGCTCAGACCCGCTGGGGGAGGGTCTCCCGGTGTAACGGCCGGGTGCCAGCTCCCCAGGAACCCTCGGGGGACCAGGCTGCTGCCAGTGCCCAGACATTGTGGTCGGGTGCCCGCCCGCCCCAGAAAAGGTTCAGGTGACTGTGTAGCAGCAGCGTTGCAGGGATTACGGAAAATCACAAGATCCACCTGGCGCCCGGCGTCATTCACCCCTACGGGCCTCGTTCGACACCAGCGAATGTGGCTGTTTTCTGGGGTCTGCTGGGACCTTGGCTTGTGTGGGGGACCACACAGCCTCTGCCAAAAGTCCTCCCAGCAGAGGAGCGAACGGCCTCTCTCCTTGTGGCCCGGGACCCTCGGAGCCCTCGGGCCTCGCTCTCTGCTCCTGGGGACTCGCCCTTCCCACCAGGGCGACGGCAGGTGAGGAGCCGCGGAGTTTCAGACGCTCCTTATAGCACCTTAATGGAATTTAAGCCTCCTTTCTCCCCTTTTTGTTCAGTCCCTTGCAGTCCCTTTCTTCTTTCTCCCTCCTTTGTTCAGTCTACTGGCTCTTTCTGGTCAGCTGCTTATGGGGGGGGCTGCTTTTCCTGTACTCTCCCCCCCTTTTCTGTCCTTTCTCCGGAAACACGGCTCTCTGCGCCCTGCAGCTTTTCTCCCCCAGCTCACCTCTCCGTGCGCGTACCTGCCGAGCTCTGGGGTTCAGGTTGTGCAAATTGTGTTAATCTTCACATCAGTGTCACAGCTGTGCAAGATGGTTTGGTGTCGATCCGGCTGCAGTTATAAAAAGGAAGCTACTAGTTATAAAGAATGAAACTACCAGAGCTCTTAACTTACTAGTTAAGAGAGGCGCCCAAAGTCCCAAGCTGCTTCGCTGTCGCAGGATTCTCGCAGAGTCGTGACACTGAGGCCTTTCTTTCCAGGAAGCAACTTTATTCCTGCCGGCACCGCTCAGTTGGGTTTGAACCCAAAGAATCGAGCCCTGAACACCACGTGGCGTGTGTTTTTTTTAATGTATATTTTTTTACTTCTTTGTGTCCCATAAATGGTAACCTACAAACATGCAGCCTGATTAAGTGGTCTGGTGTTACAAGGTCCTGAGGGCTGTTGTCACATAGGCGAATAGCAAGGTTCCCTTAGATGTTCTTTTTTTTTCTTCTCCCAGGGAAGGGACCTACCACGTTCCCCCCTTTGGTGCTCGGTCCCCTCTAGGGTCAAAGAGCATCATCTTGGTTTAGAGGTTTATATTTTTATAACATCATTACATGAGTGGTGGTGTCTTTTTTTTTTTTTTTAATTATGGCCTCCATGAGACTGGAGGCAGACCACACAACCAGGGGGGCTAAGCATGGTGAGATTGAGCACCCTCCTAAAATTAGGAGCATTAATTCCCATGAGGGTTTTGAATCTCTCTTCCCCCGCTCCCCAACGGTTGAAAACCATCCTCCAAATAATTTTTCAGGCTTCCAACCGTTCCAGCCGCTCTGGACTGAGACATGAGCAACTTTATTTGATCAGTGATCTCCTCTATGATTTTTTCCTCATCCTCTATGTGTAGGTAGCAGTCGCTCAGGGTAGTTTCCACAAACACCTCGCTCAGAAGCAAGCACGTGTCTAAGGCCGAGCAATGTTGACAGACGGCTTTGCACATTTCGCTTTGTTGCTTGGCTAGTAAGTGAAGAGCTCTGGTAGTTTCATTCGTTACAACTAGTAGCTTCCTTTTTATCACTGCGGTGGTCTAGTTACGTGTGTAGCACATAAATAGGCGTGTAGTGGCCTCAGTACCCAACCTCTGCCCAGGAGCCTAGGCCGTAATATTGGATTATCTGCTTGGGAGGCCATTTATTATCTTTTTAATTGTTAAGTAGTAAGGCACGCTGCTTATTTTGAGTCTCCCGGTCCCCACACACTTGAACTCCCAAGTGTTTTTCTCTGGCAAGCGGGGGCAGCGAGAGAGATGGACCAGTAGTTTCCAGCACACGTGACCCCCACCGGCCTGGGGAAGCACTAGGCGGCTGGCCTTCCGCAGCTCTAGTCCGGTCCTCCTGGGACCTGCCGCTCGATGGCTGTGTTGGCG
>NC_043715.1:58423370-58425661 GCF_006229205.1 Suricata suricatta
ACCATGGTGAACTATTTCCCCGCGGGGCACGACGCGTCTTCCCGGTAACTGAGCGTTTGAGAAGCCATAGCCCAGTCGTGCGACTGGCACATTTTGTGTCACTGTAAGGCTTGTGGGGGCCTCATATGCTAGTCTCTCCTGGCCATTGTTTTCCCACGTTGGTGCCAACGAAGTACCCTGTCCACAGAGGGAAGGTGGGTGTTCACAGAAACCCCTCGACGCATTTCCAGACGGCTGGGGCGGCCTCGGCCCGTCCTGGGGCAAAGAGCGCGGCGAGGGTCGCAGCGACAGTGAGAAACGCGGCGTGACGGCGCGTCACAGTCAGGACACCTATACAAATAAGGGGAGTCCTCTGTGTCATCAGGCCTCTGCCGCGCTGCAGGAGTCAGCTTCCGCGGGACGGACGCAGGGCTGCCGTCTCCCGGGGCCTCCGGGGTTGCGGATTGCTCGGTTCGGCGGGCTGCTTGCACGCGGCGTGGGTGGATCTGGGGTGCACTTCCGGTCCTGAGAGGCCGGCTTCGCTCCGCTGTGGTGACCAGGGACCGCTTCACTACCTTTCCTGCAGTCGGGGTGGACAGAATGACAGGGGATGGGCCCCTCCAGAGGGGTTCTGGGGGTTGGACGTTTCACTCCTTTATCCATATCGCATCTCCGGGTTTAGGCGGTTCTGGTGAAGGCAAGGGCCTGCATCTGTGTCTTTAGGGTTAGATTGTCCACCTCATTTAGATCCCACCCTGCTAGCCTTGATAGGGGCCGAGGACCTCATCTGCTTTTCTGTAGCTTCCCACCTGCGGCTGCGGTCTGCCTCCCTGCCCACTGTTAGGCTTTCCCTATTTATTTCTGCCCCGGAACAGGGCCGGTAACTGATGCTGGGGAACAGGGACAATGACCGTTCGGAGCCGATCAGGGACGGAGTAGGGGTCCAGCAGTTAGTCTCCCCAAGGGTTAGTTGAGTGGCCCACAGTGTGGCTTTCCAGGAAGGCTGGCGGGCATGAGGCGGCATAAACATTAGCAGACACAAAGAAAAACACGAAGTAGAGTATACTGACCAACAAGATGGCATCTTAAGACAATGTCTACAGTTTCCAAACCTGTCAGACAATCTAGGAGAGACCCTGACTCTGTAAACAACGTGTGTCAGGGTCTCTCTCATAACCCAGGTGATGGAGAAGCAGGAGCAGTAAGTAATCAGTGGTGGCTCTATTTCCAAGCATTTGGCCCTAATTTAGTTGAAAAAAAATTTAAACACCTAATGCTTGTGAGGTGTTACTTAGAGTTTTGCTGAGTACAAGCAGGAGGTCTGCTTTATTTTGGTGTGTAAACCTTTTTCAAGAGCCAGGAGTTCTAGAGAAGTAGGCAAGGAAGCCAGTTACCATTATTTGTAAATTTTTAGGTAAGCCAAACCTGGGTATTATTTTATAAAACAGAATTTGTATTATTTTTGTGCCCTTTTTGTCTTGTAGGGGAAGGCTTTTACCTAATGAATAGAAGTATTAACCCGTACAGATGTTGGCTTTTTTGTTTGTTAGTTTTTGACAACTGAGTGAGACCTAATTGATAGTGTTTTCCTAGACAGTCTCCAGTTCTTTGATTGTCTGGGAGAACAAGTGTGTGGTCGGAGGACTGTTTCTAAGACAGACTTCACAGCCTGACACCACTTGCAGAGCTGTGCTTGACAATTTATTTTTCCAGTAAACATCCTTTGGGCCATTTGGTAAGTTTTGTCCCTCCCTAAATGAAAGGCCCGATGCTGTGTTTTAACGATCTTTGGGCTTTGTGAGCTTGGTAATAGTCATTGCCCTGCTCTGTTTTCACCATTCCAAGGTCTGGAGACAGCGTCTAGGAGTCAGACCCCAGTTTATTTTATTTTACTTTTATTTTGGGGGGGGGGAGTAGGTGGATTGAGTCTCCTTTAATAATTGATAGAGCAGCAAACTATTTTCCTGAACCCTGGTATCCATAGCCTACAATATCCAGTAATTCTCAAAGGCTCACATAATTGTTTATCTGTCCTGAGTTAGTAATACCAGAGCCTCTAATTTAGTTATAATGTCCCTTTCTAGCAAGGGAGTGAGGCTCTCTGGCATTATCGGGAAAGAATGGGGAAAAATTAGGTTTCCCTATATACATCCCAGGAGCTGAGAGAGAAGTTTAGTAAGATTTCCAGAGGTGCCCCTAGCAGTCCTGCTGCGTCTGGATAGTTGGCCTGGAAGGGACAGGAGGACAGAAAGGGGAGTTCTGGGGTTAAGAGGAAATGAACCAGTTTTCCGTCTATACTTAGAGTTACCCAA
>NC_043715.1:58425761-58440709 GCF_006229205.1 Suricata suricatta
ATTTACCTAAATCTCCCTTTATCTGTCTTAAACCTTGTAATGTAAAGTGGAGTTCTTTTCTTTCCTTTTTTGTTTTGTTTTGTTTTACCCCTCTGTCTGCCATTTGTAGGACCCTGTGGGTACAGACTGTGACCAAGCAAGATTTTCATGGTTATTGTAGGATCCACTAATTTTATTTTGGCCCAACAGTAACTTACATATTGATAATTGGCCGTTGAGAGAGTTGGTTAAAGGGCCAAAGTTAAGGTCTTTTCCTGTGCTCTTTTCAACAATGCCCACATAAATATGTTTCAGCCACGTGGGTATCATTTTGGCGTACAGTGGGCTAAGCTTAGTAAAATGGCTTCCATGTGTCTTAGCAAAAGCCCTTTATATGTCATCTGTCCCTCATGGCAGAGGCTTCCGTTCCTCTAGCAAACAGGAACAGCACGGATGTGGAGGGTTTGGAGGCTGGCACCAAGGGTGTCGCCATCATTTCCCCAGCCTTTGGACGAAAGGAGGAGGAATTTTCATCTTCATCCTGTGTACTTTAAAAATCCATTTATTTTAACCTTAGTCTGTCCTGACCGCACATAAAATTTCTTTTTAAAGATTATCCTTCACAAACCTTCTACAACTTTGCTTTGCATTTAGATTTTGTCCCAATCCATTTCTCCAAATAACCAGTCTCAGTTAGGACAAAATCACTTTCTTGTACCTTTAACTAAAATACATCTCTATTTCTTATATCTTTCTTACATACCTCCTACTTTCCTACATGCAGAGCTGCTTTCCTTATTTCCATCAGTCTTAAGTACACTTAACAGAATTTTCACTGCTAGAAACCTTAGTCTCCAGCGAAAACTAAGTAGTGACCAAGTGTGAGCTCTGTTATATCAGAAATTTTTTTCGTGGCAAACTTCTGAATCCATTAAGCACACACATGTTTTTTCAACAGTTCCAAATATCCTTAGTTTGTTGTTTATTTGCAACACATCAAAAGCACAAACTTACATCTGGTAATTAGTGTTTTAGCTTCTTATCTTGTTAGATAGCCAATGAATTCAATCTCAATTTATCATGCAAGCAAAACTTTAACGTTTTAGATTATCAAGGAATTTGAAAACTACCTTAACAATTACCCATGAAAACTATGAGTCATCCTTTTGTTGGGCGCCTGGGTGGCTCAGTCAGATAAGCATCTGACTTTGGCTCAGGTCATGATCTCACAGTTTGTGGGTTTGAGCCCTGCATCAGACTCTGTGCTGACAGCTCAGAGCCTGGAGCCTGTCTTTGGATTCTGTGTCTCTCTCTCTCTCTGACCCTCCCCTGCTCATCATCTCTGTCTCTCAAAAATAAATAAAAACATTAAAAAATTTAAAAATATGTCATGCTTTTGTTAACAAATTACAGATAACATAAGTTTATTTGACCTTCAGCAAATCTAGGTAGAATAAGTTTGTTTCTATTTTTTTTAACGTTGATAAACATTGTTTATCTCAAACCAACAAACTTAAATTAGCTTAAACACTGAATATGTTTTTACGTGGATCCACGTAAAACAATTTGTTCCCCATGGTTAATTTTTTTAAAAAATTTTAATGTTTTTAAATTTTTATTTTTGAGAGACAGACAGTGCGAGCAGGGGAGGGTCAGAGAGAGAGAGAGAGAGAGAGGGAGGGAGGGAGGGTGGGTGGGTCAGTCAGCTCAGACGGAGGAGCAGACTTCAGGTTTTTGTTTTGTTTTCCACCAGCGGAGTTAGGCAGTCAGTGTCTGGCCGGAGAAGACCAGGAATTTCCCCCACACAAAGGAGTTCTGGCCGCTGCTTGGGAATATTCCTTAAAGTCCCTGTTCTGAGATAGAATACCCAGAGACAGTAGCCTCTGATTATCCTAGTCATTGACCCGGAAAATGAACGAGACCCGCCCCCATACACAGTTACCCGGCGACAAGGGCCTGCCGCCCAGCGCCTTAGTCGCAGCTTCGCTCCTCGTCCCTTGTGGGATCACTAGCGCAGCCCTGGGAGGCGGTCAGGCCCCCCTTCTGCCTCTTACAGCAGCCCTGCCCGATCGGACCCGGTTCGCGCCGGACGGGGCCCTGGGCCCAGCGCGCCGGCAGGGCTGGTCTCCTGCAAATCAAGAGGTCCGCTGGCACCAGTGAGCTGCCTCTCCTGGCGCCCTGAGGTTCGCGTCCCGCTG
Source organism: Suricata suricatta (assembly GCF_006229205.1). Classification (NCBI taxonomy): domain Eukaryota; kingdom Metazoa; phylum Chordata; class Mammalia; order Carnivora; family Herpestidae; genus Suricata; species Suricata suricatta. The sequence continues at coordinate 58,427,939 of NC_043715.1, forward strand.
GCAGAGGAGGTGGAGACACACTGTCTCCAGATCCCGGGGAGAGCCTTCATGTAAGGCAGCAGGACTCTCGCACAGGGTCGTGACAGCGAGGCTTTCCTTTCCAGGAAGCGACTTTGTTCCCGCCGGCCCCGCTCAGTGGGGTTGTACCCAAAGAACTGAGCCCCGAACACCACGTGGCCTAGTTTTGATATATTTTTTACTTCTTTATCTCCCATATATGGTAACTCATAACCATGTAGTCTGATTAAGTGGTCTCGTGTAATAAGGTCATGAGGGCTGTTGTCACATAGGCCAATAGCAAGGTTCCCTTGATGTTACTTATTATTTTCCTTAGGGAGGGGCTCTACCGCACCACCATCTTGGCCCCTCTCACGTCTTGCACGTTCATACTTGGTAAAGATCTAAATGATCTTTTTAAAAATTAATACTGGGGTTGGAGCACCTGGGTGACTCGGTTGGTTGGGCATCTGACATCTGACATCGGCTCAGGTCATGATCTCATGGTTCATGGGTTTGAGCCCCGGGTGGGGCTCTGTGCGGACAGCTCAGAGCCTGGAGCCTGTCTTCAGATTCTGGGTCTCCCCCTCTCTCTCTGACCCTCACCTGCTCATGCAGTCTATCTCTGTCTCTCAAAAGTAAATAAAACATTAAAAAATTAACACTGGGGTGCCAGGTAACTCAGTCACTGGAGCATGTGACTCTTGATATCGGGGCTGTCAGTTCTAGCCCCCACACTGGGTGTAGAGATTACTGAAAATAAATGAAAATGTTTAAAAGTTATTTTATTTTACTTATCTATTTTATTTATTTTAAATTTATTTTTTAATTTACATCCAACTTAGCATATAGTGCAACAATAACTTCAGGAGTAGATTCCTTAATGCCCCTCACCCATGTAGCCCATCCCCACTCCCACAGCCCCTCCAGTAACCCTCAGTTTGTTGTCCATATTTAAGAGTCTCTTTACATTTTGTTGCCCTCCCTTGTTTTTATATTATTTTTGCTTCCCTTCCCTTATGTTCATCTGTTTTGTATCTTAACTTCCTCATGTGAGTGAAGTCATATGATATTTGTCTTTCTCTAACTAATTTTACTTAGCATGATACCCTCTAGTTCCATCCATGTAGTTCCAAGTGGCAAGATTTCATTCTTTTTGATTGCTAAGTAATACTCCGTTGTGTATGTGTGTTTGTATACATGTGTGTGTATATATGTGTGTATGATATATACATACCATATAGAAGATATTGTGTACACACACACACACAATATCTTCTTTATCCATTCATCCATTGATGGACATGTGGGCTCTTTCTATACTTTGCCTATTGTCGATAGCACTGCTATGAACCTTGGGGTGCACGTGCCCCTTCAAAACAGCACACCTGTATCCCTTTGCTAAATACCTAGTACTGCAATTGCTGGGTCTTAAGATAGTTCTATTTTTAATGTTTTGAGGAACCCCCCATACTGTCTCCAGAGCGGCTGCACCAGTGTGCATTCCCACCAGCAGGGCAAAGAGATCCTCTTTCTCTGCATCCTCACCAACATCTGTTGCTGCCTGAGGTGTTAATGTCAGCCACTCTGACAGGTGTGAGGTGGTATCTCACTGTAGTTTTGATTTGTATTTCCCTGATGATGAGTGATGATGAGCATTTTTTCATGTGTTGGCTGGCCATCTGGATGTCTTCTTTGGAAAAGTGTCTATTCATGTCTTTTGTCCATTTCTTGATTGGATTATTTGGTTTTTGGCTGTTGAGTTTGATAAGTTATAGATTTTGGATACTAGCCCTTTATCTGATATATCATTTGCAAAGATCTTCTCCCATTACATTAGTTGACTTTTAGTTTGGGTCCTTGTTTCTTTCACTGTGCAGAAGCTTTTTATCTTGATGAGATCCCAATAGTTGATGTTTGCTTTTGTTTCTATTGCCTCCAGAGACATTTTGAGTAAGAAGTTGCTGTGGCCGAGATCAAAGAGGTTGTTGCTTGTTTTCTCCTCTAGGATTCCGAAGTCTTCCTGTTTTATGTTTAGGTCTTTCATCCATTGTGAGTTTCTTTTTGTGTATGGTGTAAGAAGGTGGTCCAGAATCATTTTTCTTCATGTTGCTGTCCAGTTTTTCCAGCACCCTTTGCTAAAGAGACTGTCTTCATTCCATTGGATAGTCCTGCCTGCTTTGTCAAAGATGAGTTGGACATACGTTTGTGGGTCGATTTCTGAGTTCTCTATTCTCTTCCATTCATCTGAGTGTCCATTTGTGTGCCGGTACCATACTGTCTTGATGACTATAGGTTTGTAATACAGCTTCAAGGCTGGGATTGTGATGCCTCCAGTTTTGGTTTTCTTTTTTCAGATTGCATTGCGTATTCAGGGTCTTTTGTGGTTCCATACAAATTTTAGGATTGTGTGTTCTAGCTCTGTGAGGAATGCTGGTGGTGTTTTGATAGGGATTGCATTGGGTATATAGATTGCTTTGGGTAGTATCAACATTTTAACAATACTTGTTCTTCCCATCCATGAGCATGGAATATTTTTTTATTTTTTGTGTGTCTTCAAATTCTTTCATAAGCTTTCTATAGTTTTCAGTGTATAGATTTTTCACTTCTTTGGTTATGTTTACTCTTAGGTATTTTATGGCTTTTGGTGCATTTGTAAATGGGAATGATTCCTTGATTTCTCTTTCTGTTGCTTCATTATTGGTGTATAGGAGTCTACTGATTTCTGTGCATTAATTTTATTTCCTGTGACTTTGCTGATTTCATGGACCCATTCTAGCAGTTGTTCAGTGGAATTTGGGGGGTTTTCCATGTAGAGTATCATGTTGTCTGTGTAGAGTGAAAGTTTGACTTCTTCCTTGCCGATTTGGATGCCGTTTATTGCTTTGTGCTGATTGCTGAGAGAAGGACCTCCAATAATATGTTGAATAACAGTGGTGAGAGTGGACATCTCTGTCATGTTCCTGACCTTAGGTGGAAAGCTCTCAATTTTTCCCCACGGAGGCTGATATGAGCAATGGGTTTTTCACAAATGGCTTTTGTGATCATGAGGTATGATCCTTCTATCCCCACACTGAGGGTGTTTGTCAAGAAGGAATGCTGTATTTTGTCAAATACTTTGTCTGCATATACTGAGAGGATCGTGTGGTTTTTGTTCTTTCTTTTAGTGATGTGACTTATCACATGATTATTTTGCAGATATTCAACCAGCCCTACATCCTGGGTATAAATCCCACTTGATTGTGGTGAAGAATTCTTTTAATGTATTGTTGGACCTAGATGGCTAGTATCTTGTTGAGGATTTTTTCCATGTTCATCGGGAATTGGACTATAGTTCTCCTTTTCAGTGGGTTCTTTGGTTTTGGAACCAAGGTAATGCTGGCTTCACAGAATGAGTTTGGAAGTTCTCCTTCCATTTCTAGTTTTTGGAACAGCTTTGAAAGAGTAGGTGTTAATTCTTCTTTAAATGTTTGGTAGAATTGCACTGGAAAGCTATCCAGCCCTGGACTCTGACTTTTGGAGATTTTTTATTATTAATTCGAATTCTTAATGGTTATGGTTCTGTTCAAATTTTCTGTATCTTCCTGTTTCCGTTTTGGTAGTTTGACCCCTCCCACAGGTCAGTCAACGCAGGTCCTGAGGGAGTGAGTGAGAATTGGGGGGCAGGGGCCACAGAGAATGGAGGCAAGACAAGTCTCTGATCAAGCCTCGTTTATTGAGAGAACACACGTCTTTTAAAGGCAGAAAACATGCAGCTTGACGTAAGTCAGTTGCTAAGAAACAAGGGCAAGGATAAGAGAGAAACTAAAACTGCAGTTTCAGCATAGCACAGTGCCTGGGAAACTGATAGGAAGGCCCAGCCTACAGGCCCCGAGCCTGGGAAACCGATAACGCAGCTCTGCTGAGCTGGGAGTGATGACGCAGTTCTGCAGAGCTGGGAGTAACTGCAGCTCTGCTCTGCGGGCTGCTGGTCTTGCAAGGTCGAGGCACATATCTCTTCTTCCGGCAGCTCTTCCGGTGCAAGGCACATCTCTTCTTCTCCGGCAGCTCCCGACAGTAGTTTATATGTTTCTAGGAATTTGTCCCTTTCTTCCAGATTGCTCATTTTATTGGTGTATAATTGTTCATAATATTCTCTTATTACTGTTTGTATTTCTGCAATGTTGGTTGTGATCTCTTCTCTTTCATTCTTGATTTTATTTATTTGCATCCTTTCCTTTTTTTTTAAATAATCAAACTGGCTAGGAGGTTAGCAATTTTGTTCTTTTTTTAAAAAAATATAGTTTATTGTAATGTTGGTTTCTAAGTAACACCCAGTGCTCATCTCAAGTGCCCTCCTCCATGCCCATCACCCATTTCTCCTTCTCTCCAACCCCCATCAAGCCTCGGTTTGTTCTCAGTATTTAAGAGTCTCTTAGGGTTTGCCTCCCTCCCTCTCCATAACGATTTCTCTCCATTCTCCTCCCCCATGGTTTTCTGTTAAGTTTCTCCTGATCCACATATGAATGAAAATATGGTATCTCTTTTTCTCTGCCTGAATTATTTTACTTAGTATAACACCCTCCAGTTCCATCCATGTTGCTACAAATGTCCAGATTTCATTTTTTCTCATTGCCGTGTAGTACTCCATTGTAAATATAAACCACATCTTCTTGATCCATTCATCAGTCGATGGACATTTAGGTTCTTTCCATGATTTGCTTATTGTAGAAAGTGCTGCTATGAACGTTGGGGTACATGTGTCCCTATGCATCAGCACTCCTGTATCCCTTGGGCAAATCCCTAGTAGTGCTGTTGTTGGGTCATAGGGGAGTTCTATTGATAGTTTTCTGAAGAACCTCCACACTGTTTTCCAGAGTGGCTGCACCAGTTTACATTCCCACCAACAGTATAGGACAGTGCCCGTTTCTCCACATCCTTGCCAGCACCTGTAGTCTCCTGATTTGTTCATTTTAGCCACTTTGACCTGTGTGAGGTGGTATCTCAGTGTGGTTTTGATTAGTATTTCCCTGATGATGAGTGACATTGAGCATCATTTCATGTGCCTGTTGGCCATCTGGATGTCCTCTTTGGAGAAGTGTCTGTTCATGTCTTCTGCACAAATCTTCACTAGGTTATTTGTTTTTCGGGTGTGGAGTTTGGTGAGTTCCTTATAGATTTTGGATACTAGCCCTTCATCTGATATGTCATTTGCCACTATCTTTTCCCCATTTCGTCAATTGTCTATTAGTTGGTTGATTGTTTCCTTTGCTGTGCAGAAGCTTTTTATCTTGATGAGGTCCCAATAGTTCATTTTTGCTCTTGATTCCCTTGCTTTTGGGGATGTGTCGAGTAAGAAATTGCTGAGGCTGAGGTCAAGGAGGTTGTTTCCTGCTTTCTCCTCTAGGGTTTTGATGGTTTCCCGTCTCACACTGAGGTCCTTCATCCAGTTTGAGTTTATTTTTGTGTATGGTGTAAGATAGTGGTCTAGTTCCATTCTTCTGCATGTTGCTGTCCAGTTATCCCAGCATTATCTGCCAACGAGGCTATGTTTTTTTCCATCAGATACACTTTCCTGATTTGTCAAAGATTAATTGGCCATACACTTGTGGGTCCAGTTCTGGGCTCTCTATTCTGTTCCATTAGTCTATGTGTCTATTTTTGTGCCAATACCATACTGTCTTGATGATGACAGCTTTGGAGTAGAGGCTAAAGTCTGGGATTGTGATGTCTCCCATTTTGGTTTTCTTCTTCAATATGACTTTGGCTATTTGGGGTCTTTTGTGTTTCCATTACAAATTTTAGGATTGTTTGTTCTAGCTTTTAGAAGAATTCTGGTGCAATTTTGATGGGGATTGCAATGAATATGTAGATTGCTTTGGGTAATAATGACATTTTAACAATGTTTATTCTTTTGATCCATTAGCATGGAATGTTTTTCCGTTTCTTTGTGTCATCTTCAATTTCCTCCAGAGGTTTTCTATTGTTTTTAGCAAACAGATCTTTTACATCTTTTGTTACATTTATTTTTAGGTGTTTTATGGGCTTTGGTACAATTGTGAATGGGATCAGTTTCTTGATTTCTCTTTCTGTTGCTTCATTTTTGGTGTATAAAAAATGCAACCGATTTCTGTACGTTGATTTTGTACCCTGAGACTTTGTTGGATTCATGGATCAGTTCTAGCAGACTTCTGGTGGAGTCTGGCAGGTTTCCAAGTAGAGTATCATGTCGTCTGCGAAAAATGAAAGTTTGACTACTTCTTTGCCGATTCTGATGCCTCTTATTTCCTTTTGTTGTCTGATTGCTGATGCTAGGACTTCCAACTCTATGTTAAACAGCAGTGGTGAGAGTGGACATCCCTGTCGTGTCCCTGTTCTCAGGGGGAAAGCTCTCAGTTTTTCGCCATTGAGGATGATATTAGCAGTGGGCTTTTCATAAATGGCTTTTATGACGTTTAAGTATGTTCCTTCTATCCCGACTTTCTCGAGGGTTTTTATTAAGAGGATTCTGTATTTTGTCAAATGCTTTTTCTGTATCTATTGACAGAATCATATAGTTATTATCTTTTATTAATGTGATGTATCACATTTTTGATTTGCAAATGTTGAACCAGCCCTGCAACCCAGGAATGAATCCCACTTGATCGTGGTGAATAATACTTTTAATATGCTGTTGAATTCAATTTACTAGTATCTTACTGAGGATTTTTGCATCCATATTCCTCGGGGATATTGGGATGTAGTTCTCTCTCTCTCCCTCTCTCTCTCTTTTTTTTTTTTTTTTTTTGGGCTGGGCCTCTGTCTGGTTTGGGAATCAACATGATGCAGGCTTTATAGAAGAAGTCCAGAAGTTTTCCTTCCATTTCTATTTTTCGAAACAGCTTGAGAAGAATGTGTATTAACTCTGTTTTAAATGTCTGGTAGAATTCCCCAGGGAAGCTATCTGGTCCAGGGCTCTAATTTGTTGGGAGATTTTTGTTAATTGACTCAATTTCTTCACTAGTTATGGGTCTGTTCAGATTTTTTATTTCTTCTCATTTGAGTTTTAGTAGTGTGTGGGCATTTAGGAATTTATCTGTTTCTTCGAGGTTGTCCAGTTTGTTGGCTTATATTTTTTCATGGTATACCCTGATAATTGTTTGTATTTCTAAGGGATTGGTTGTAATAAATCCATTTTCATTGATAATTTTATCTATTTGGGTGCTCTCTCTTTGCTTTTTGAGAAGCCTGGCTAGAGGTTCATCTATTTTATTTTTTCAAAAAATCAACTCTTGGTTTCATTGATCTGTTCAACTGTTTTTTTGGATTCTGTATTGTTTATTTCTGCCCTGATCTTTATTATTTCTCTTCTTCTGCTGGATTTGGGGTTTCTTTGATGTTCTGCTTCTAGTTTCTTTAGGTGTTGTTAGATTTTGTATTTGGGATTTTTCTTGTTTCTTGAGATAGGCCTGGATTGCAATGTATTTTCCTCTTAGGACTGCCTTTGCTGCATCCCAAAGAGTTTGGATTGTTGTATTTCCATTTATATTTGTTTCCATATATTTTTAAATTTCTTCTCTAGTTACCTGGTTGACCCATTCATTCTTTAATAGAGTGTTCTTTTACCTCCGTGCTTTGGAGGTTTTCCTGACTTTTTCTGTGGCTAATTTCAAGTTTCATAGCATTGTGATCGAAAGTGTGCATAGCTTCATATCAATTCTTTTGTACTTATTGAGGGCTGCTTTGTGACCCAGTATGTGATGTACATCTTGGAGATGTACCATGTGTACTCAAGAAGAAAGTGAATTTCATGGCTTTGGGATGTAGACTTCTAAATATGTCTGTCAAGTCCATCTGGTTCAATGTGTCATTCAGGGCCATTGTTTCTTTAGTGATTTTTCTGTCTAGTTGATTTATCCATTGCTGTGAGTGGAGTTTAAAGTCCCCTGCAATTAGCACATTCTTATCAATAAGATTGTGATTAAGTGTTTTATGTATTTGGGTGCTTCTGAATTTTGTGCATAGACATTTATGATTGTTAGCTCTTCCTGATGGATAGACCCTATAATTATTACACAATGCCCTTCTTCATCTCTTGTTACTGCCTTTAAAGTCCAGTTTGTCTGATATAAGTATGCCTATTCCAGCTTTGCTTTGACTTCCAGTAGCATGAGAGATATTTCTCCATCCCCTAATGTTGAATCTGAAGGTGTTCTCAGGTCTAAAATGGGTCTCTTGTAGATAGCAAATAGATGGGTTTTATTTTTTTATCCATTCTTATGCCCTATGTCTTTTGATTGGAGCATTTAGTCCATTTACAGTGTTATTATTGAAAAATATGAGGTTAGTGACATTCATGCTTGTGGCAGTGTCTCTAGTACTTCATGTTTCTTGCAACAATTCGCTCATAGAGGCCCCCTTAGGATCTCTTGTAGGGCTGGTTTAGTAGTGATGAATTCCTTCAGTTTTTGTTTGGGGAAAAACCTTTCTCTCTCCTTCTATTCTGAATGACAGACTTGCTGGATAAAGGATTCTTGGCTGCATATTTTTCCTGTTCATCATATTGAAGATTTTCTTCCATTCCTTTCTGGCCTGCCAAGTTTCAGTAAATAGGTCTTCTAGTACCCTTATGTGTTTACCTTTGTATGTTAAGGCCCATTTATCCCTAGCTACTTTAAGAATTCTCTCTTTATCCTTGCATTTTGCCAGTTTTACTATGATATGTCAGGCAGAAGATCGATTCAAGTTATGTCTGAGGATAGATCTCTGTGCCTCTTGGATTTCAATGTCTGGTTCCTTCCCCAGGTTGGGGAAGTTCTCAGCTATGATTTCTTCAAGTACCTTTGCAGCCCCTTTCTCTCTCTCTCCTTCTGGTATTTCAGTGATGCAGACATTGTTCCATTTGATTGCACCACTTAGTTTTCTAATTCTTCTTTCGTGATCCTCTTTTTCCATAATTTTATCTTTTAATTCATTCTCCTCTGTTTCTTCAGTCTGTGCTGTGACCATCTCCATTTTATTTTGCACCTCATTTTAGCATTTTTTTAATTCATCATAAATATTTTTAAGATCTTTGATCCTTGCAGCAATGGAGAGTCTGCTGTCTTCTATGCCTTTGTCAAGTCCAGCAATTAATTTTATGAGTTTTATTCTAAATTCTTGATCAGTTTTGTTGCTTACATCTGTTTTGATATATTCTTTAGCTGTCACTTCATCCTGGATTTTCTTTTGTGGAGAATTGTTACATTTCATCATTTTGGCTAGCTTCTGTCTCATAGGTTTTAAAAGCTCGTTACGTGCCCTGCGCCTGCAAGCAATGCTGTAGTAAAGGAGGCCCAGCCCCTGCCCAGGGCCTGGCCATTCAGGAGGTGGTTTTTGAAGAGTGTCACGTGCTCTCTTTCGTTGTGGCTTTGGTTATTTAATTTCCCTACTCGTAATGATGTTTTGGACTCTCCACCATGTGTGCTTTGGTTTGTTCTTGAAATAGCTCTGGAAAGGAAAACAGGCAAACAGGGAACAGGAACACACAAATGCACAAACAAATCAAACAAGCAAACCTACAAAACAAAACAACCCCCCCCTCAAAACAAAAGACAGTCTAAAAGCATAAAATCAGAAACCCCGCCTACAAGCAAAAAGCAGAGTGGAAGCAGTGCTCCTGGAAGAGCATATATATAGAGAGAGATGACAAGGGCAGGGAGTAAGAGAAAATGAACATTTACCAGACAGAGAGACTAAAAGGCTTAATCCTGAGAGAGAAAAAGGAGAATATGGAAGAAGGTGAGTAGAAAGAAAGGAAGAAAATGTTATCTAGAGAAACTATATGGCCTGGTTATTTCAGAAAGAGAGAAAAGAAAGGAAAGAAGGAGATGTAGAACATGCATCAAGAGGGTGGATTATATATGTCTGATAAAGCAAGCCAATAGCCGGAGTAACCAGCCTAGAGGAGGGAAGAGACAAGATGGAGAAAAGGGAGAATATGTCTGAATATCCATTTTGTTAATCCTTTCAAAGAACCAGCTCCTGGTTTCATTGACCTGTTCTAATGTTTGGTTTGGCTTTGATATCATTGATTTATGCTCTAGTCTTTATTATTTCCTGTCTTCTGGTTTTTTTTCTGATTTTATTTGCTGTTTTTTTCCAGATCCTTAAAGGCTAACGTTAGGTTGTGTATCTGAGATTTTCTTCCTCCTTTAAGAAGGCCTGGATTGCTGTGTACTTCCCCCTTAGGACCACCTTTGCTGCGTCCCAGAGGTTTTGGGCTGTGGTGGAATCATTTTCATTGGCTTCCATGTAGTTTTTAATTTCTTCTTTAGCTTCTTGGCTAGCCCATTTGTTCTTTAATAGGATGTTCTTTAGTCTCCAAGTATTTGTTATCTTTCCAAGTTTTTTCCTGTGGTTGACTTCGAGTTTTATAGTGAAAATGTGCATGATGTGATCTCAGTCTTTTCACCCTAGTTGAGGACTGATTTATGTCCCAGTATGTGATCTACTTGGGAGAATGTTCCATGTGCACTGGAGAAGAATATGTATTCTGCTGCTTTAGAATAAAATGTTCTGAGTGTATCTGTTAAGTCCCATCTGGTCCAGTGATTCATTCAAAGTCATTGTTTCCTTGTTGATTTTCTGTGTAGATGATCCATCCATTGCTGTAACTGGGGTGCTGGGTGTTGAAGTCCCCTACTATTATGGTATTATTGTCAGTGAGTGTCTGTATGTTTGTGATTAATTTATTTATATATTTGGGTTCTCCCACATTTAGAAAATGTTTACAATTCTTAGATCTTGGTGGATGGACTCCTTAATTATGATATGATGCCCTTCATCTTTAATTGCAGTCTTTATTTCAAAGTCCAGATTGTCTAATATAAGTATGGCTGCTCCGGCTTCCTTTTGGTGACCATTAGCATGATAGATGCTTCTCCATCCCCCTACTTTCATTCTGAAGGTGTCTTTAGGTCACTGGGTCTCTTGTAAACAGCATATAGATGGATCTTGTTTTCTTGTCCAATTCTTTTTTTTTAATAGTTTGTTACCAAGTTGGTTTCCATATAACACCCAGGGCTCTTCCCCACAAGTGCCCCTCTCCATGACAATCACCCCCCACCCCTTACCCCCTCCCTCTTCAGCCCTCAGTTTGTTCTCAGCATTCAAAAGTTTCTCATGATTGCCTCACTCCCTCTCCCCAACACTCCCCCCCACCGCTTTCCCCTTCCCATGGTCCTCTGTTAGGTTTCTGCTTTTAGACCTATGAGTGCAAACATGATATCTGTCCTTTGCTGCCTGACTTATTTCACTTAGCATGACACCCTCCAGGTCCATCCATTTTGCTACAAATGGCCAGATTTCATTCATTCTCATTGCCATGTAGTATTCCATTGTATATATATACCACATCTTCCTTTTTTAAAAATGATTTTTATTTAATTTTGAGAGACAGAGAGTGCGAGCAAGGGAGGGTCAGAGAGAGGGAGATGCAGAATCTGAAACAGGCCCCAGGCTCTGAGCTAGCCGTCAGCACAGAGCTTGATGCAGGGCTCGAACTTATGAATCCCAAGTGCCGGAGTCCAGCTCCAGCAGGTCCAGGGTCCCCTGAAGGAGAGACAGTGTCGGCAAAAAAGAGAGAGAGCCTCATGTTTCTTTCTTGGTCACCGGGCAGGCATCTCTGTTCAGTCTGCTTTGGTGTCCTTTTTTATTGGTTAGGCAATAACATGACATCAGAAAATAGAAATTGTTTACAGTTTCTAACACTTAGTTATAAGATGTTTTAACCATCAGTGGTGTACAGAGACAAGTTTACAGAAGTATTTTTGTAGAACCATCCCAATTTATTCTTGGCATCAGTCCTCAAGGGTAAGAAAGTAACAAACCTATATTATTTTGTATGGGTTGGTTTTTGGCCAATAATTATGACTTTGTTTTTACTTAACAAATTATAACCAAGTCAAGTAATGCACTTACAGTGAGGTGAAGTAAATTTTACATCCAAGAGAATAACAAGATGTTTTTTAGTAAAAAACGGGATAATATACATGTTATTTAAGTTAGTAATGCTAAAACTAAAACATAGGTTAAGTTGTATGTAGATAGGCTGGGAGTTATTTTATCTAGCTCATTGACCATAAGAGAAAGAATGTTTGTCAACAAGTTGCTAGAGAAAGCCCTTTCCTTGATGTAAGCACAATGGGGGCCCTGTGTGTGTTGACCTTGCACCTGAGTTTCTAATTTTTTATCCATCCTCATCACTGACGCCAGTACAAGGAAGGGTATTTGTGACTCCAATAGCAAAGATAGATACAGCAACCGATGTCTGGTCCTTGTCTGTTTCTTATCTGTAAGTCAGGCTCTATTTGTCCAGGCCCGAGTTCACTGTAACTCTCGTGTTCTCAGCCCCCCTTATGTTTTGGGCCTGCAAGCTCATTAGAAGAGCCTTTTGCCAAACATCTGCACTTTGATATAAAATCCCTTATGCAGGGGCAGGAATATGCCTTTTGTTATGGGGTAACTGTGTGGGGAATATCGACCTGATTTGGAACATTGTGAGGCCTAATCAATAGCAACAGGCTTCATGTCACATGAGCAGTAGTAGCAGAAGGAGATGCCAGTTTTCGCCTCTCATGGCAGGAGCCATGCACGTCTGCCATTTCCTTACTGTGACCGTGTCATCCAGCAAGGCCGGCGTGTCTCCCAGCACACGAGATCATGACCTGAGCCAAAGCTGGACGCTTAACTGACTGAGCCATCCAGGTGCCCCAATATACCACATCTTCTTTTTTTTTTTTTTAATATTTATTTATTTTTGACAGACACAGCATG
>NC_043715.1:58440809-58447275 GCF_006229205.1 Suricata suricatta
TCAATGGACATTTAGGCTCTTTCCATGATTTGGCTATTGTTGAAAATGCTGCTATGAACATTGGGGTACATGTGCTCCTATGCATCAGCACTTCTGTATCCCTTGGGTAAATCCCCAGCAGTGCTATTGCTGGGTCATAAGGGATTTCTATGGATAGTTTTTTGAGGAACCTCCACACTGTTTTCCAGAGCGGCTGCACCAGTTTACATTGCCACCAACAGTGTAGGAGGGTGCCCGTCTCTCCACACCCTCGCCAGCATCTGTAGTCTCTTGATTTGTTCAGTTTAGCCACTCTGACTGGTGTGAGGTGGTATCTCAGTGTGGTTTTGATTAGTATTTCCCTGATGCTGAGCATCGTTTCATGTGCCTGTTGGCCATCTAGATGTCCTCTTTGGAGAAGTGTCTGTTCAAGTCTTCTGCCCATTTCTTCACTGGATTATTCATTTTTCGGGTATGGAGTTTGGTGAGTTCCTTGTAGATTTTGGATTCTAGCCCTTTATCTGTTATGCCATTTGCCACTATCTTTTCCCATTCCATTGGTTGCCTTAGTTTTTTTTAATTGTTTCCTTTGCAGTGCATAAGCATTTTATCTTGATAAAGTCCCAAAAGTTCATTTTTGCTTTTGATTCCCTTGCCTTTGGGGATGTGTAGACTAGGAAATTGCTGTGATTCAAGTCAAGGAGGCCGTGTCCTGTTTTCTCCTCTAGGGTTTTTATGGTTTCCTGTCTCACATTCAGGTCCTTTATCCATTTTGAGTTTATTTTTGTGAATGGTGTAATAAAGTCTAGTTTCATTCTTTTGCATGTTGCTGTCCAGCTTTCCCAACACCACCTGTTAAAGAGGCTGTCTTTTTTCCACTGGATACTCTTTCCTGCTTTGTCAAAGATTAATTGACCATGCACTTGTGGGTCCAGTTCTGGGCTCTCTATTCTATTCTATTGGCCTATATGTCTGTTTTTGTGCCAATACCATACTGTCTTGATGATGACAGCTTTGTAGTAGAGGCTAAAGTCTGGGATTGTGATGTCTCCCGTTTTGGTTTTCTTCTTCAATATGACTTTGGCTAAACGGGGTGTTTTGCGGTTTCATACAAATTTTAAGATAGTTTGTTCTAGCTTTGAGAAGAATGCTAGTGCAATTTTGATGGGGATTGCATTGAATGTGTAGATAGCTTTGGGTAATAATGACATTTTAACAATGTTTATTTTTCTGATCCATGAGCACGGAATGTTTTTGCATTTCTTCGTGTCATCTTCAATGTCTTTCATAAGCTTTCTATAGTTTTCATCATACAGGTCTTTTACATTTTTGGTTAGGTTTATTCCTAGATATTTTATGTTTTTTTCGTGCAATTGTGAATGGGATCAGTTTCTTGATTTCTTTCTGTTGCTTCATTTTTCGTGTATAAAAATGCAACCGATTTCTGTACGTTGATTTTATACCCTGCGACTTTGCTGAATTCTTGGATCAGTTCTAGAAGGCTTCTGGTGGAGTTGATTGGCTTTTCCATGTAGAGTATCATGGCATCTGCGAAAAGTGAAAGTTTGACTTCTTTGCTGATTCTGATGCCTCTTATTTCCTTTTGTTGTCTGATTGCTGATGTTAGGACTTCCAGCACTGTGTTAAACAACAGTGGTGAGAGTGGACATCCCTGTTGTGTTCCTGATCTCAGGGGGAAAGCTCTCAGTTTTTCGCCATTGAGGATGATATTAGCTGTGGGCTTTTCATAAATGGCTTTAATACTGTTTAAGTAAGTTCCTTCTATCCTGACTTTTTCAAGGGTTTTTATTAAGAAGGGATGTTATATTCTTATCAAATGCTTTATCTGCATCTATCGATAGAATCATATGGCTTTAATCTTTTCTTTTGTTAACATGATGTATCACATTGATGGATTTGCGAATACTGAACTGGCCCTGTAACCCAGGAATGAAGCACACTTGATCATGATGGATAATTCTTTTTATGTGCTGCTGAATTCGATTTGCTAGTATTTGCTGAGTATTTTTGCATCTGTATTCATTAAGGATATTGGCCTGTCGTCGTCTTTTTTTGTTGGGTCTCTGATTTAGGAAGCAAGGTGATATTTGCTTTGTAGAATGAGTCCAGAAATCTTCCTTTTATTTCTATTTTTTGGAATAACTTGAGAAGGATGGGTGTTCACTCTCCTGAAATGTCTGGTAGAATTCCCCTGGGGTTCGATTTGGCCCTCGGCTTTTACTTGTTGGGAGATTTGTGATAACTGATTCGATTTCTTCACTGGTTATGGGCCTGTTCAGGTTTTCTATCTCTTCTCGTATGAATTTTGGTAATGCATGTGTGTTTAGGAATTTGTCCATTTGTTCTAGGTTATCTAGTTTGTTGGGATATAATTTTGCATGGTAATTTCTAATGATTGCTTGTATTTCTGAGAGTTCATTTGTAATAGATCCATTTTCATTCATAATTTTGTCTATTTGGGTGTTCTCTCTTTTCTTAGGAGCCTTGCTAGAGGTTTATCAATTTTATTTTTTCAAAAAACCAACTCATTGTTTCACAATTTTTTTAACTGCCTTTTTAGATCCTATATTGTTTATTTCTGCCCTGATCTTTATTATTTCTCTTCTGCTGCTGGGTTTGAGGTGCTCTAGTTGATCCCTTTCTAGTTCCTTAGGCGCTCTGTTAGATTGCGAGTTTGCGCTTTCTCTAGTTTATTGCAACCCAGGCCTATTTCAACAAAGTTCCTTCTTAGGACTGCCTTTGCTGCATCCCAGGGAGTTTGGATTGTTGTCTTTTTGTTTTCATTTGTTTCCATATATTTTGTAAATTTCCTCTCTAATTGCCTGATTCACCCAGTCTCTTTGGTAGGGTGGTTTTTAACCTCCACAGTTTTGGAGGTTTCCAGACTTTTTCCTGTGGTCGATTTCAAGTTTCATAGCATTGTGATCTGAAAGTGTGCATAAGATGATCTCAATGTGTTTGTATTTATGGAGGGCTGTACTATGACCCAGTGTGTGATCAGTCTTGGAGAATGTGCCATGCACACTTGAGAAGAAAGTGAATTCCCTAACTTCAGGATGCAGAGTTCTAAATATATCTGTTAACTCCATCTGTTCCAGTGTGCCATTCAGGTCCATTGTTTCTTTAGCGATGTTTTGTCTGGTTGACCTTCCCATTGTTGTAAGTGGGGTATTAAAGTTCCCTGCAATTAGCACATTCTTATCAATAAGATTGCTTGTTTGTAATTAGTCATTTTATGTACTTGGGTGCTCCAGAATTTGGGCATAGCTGTTTATAATTGTTAGCTCTTCCTGATGGAGAGACCCTGTAATTATTATATAATGTCCTTCTTCATCTTTTGTTACTGCCTTTCCTTTAAAGTCCAGTTTGTCCGATATAAGTATGGCTACTCCAGCTTTCTTTTGGTGTCCAGTCGCATGATAGATATTTCTCCATCCCCTTCCTTTCAATCTGAAGGTGTCTTTATGTCTAATGTGAGTCTCTTGTAGACAGCAAATAGATGGATTTTGGTTTTTTATCCATTCTGCTACTGTGTCATTTGATTAGGGTGTTCAGTCTATTTACATTTAGTGTTATTATTAAAAAATGTGTGTTTAGTTTCATTGTCTGTAGGGTTCATGTTTGTATTGATGTCTCTGGTGTCTTTTCTCTCATAGATTCTCTCAGGATTTCTTGTAGGGCTGGTATTGTGGTGATGAATTCTCTTAATTATTGTTTATTTGGGAAAACCTTTATGTCTTCTATTTTGAATGACAGGCTTGCTGGGTAAAGGATTCTTGGTTGCATATTTTTCCATTTCATCACATTGAAGATTTCTTGCCATTCCTCTCTGCCCTGCCAAGATTCAGTAGATAGAAACTCTGATAGGTTTCCCTTTGTACGTTAGGGCCCTTTTATCCCTTGCTGTTTTCAGAATTCTCCCTTTATCTTTCTATTTTGCATTTCACTATATGTCATACTGAAGGTTGGTTTAGGTTATGTCTTAGGGGAGTTCGATATGCCTCTTGAATTTAAATGTCTTTCTCTTTCCCCAGATTGGAAACATTTTTGCTTATAATTTGATTAAGCACAACTTCAGGTCCTTTTTCTCTTTTTCCTCTTCAGGAACTCCTATGATACGGATATTGTTTCCTTTGATCGTATCACTCAGGTCTCGAATTCTCCTTTCATGCTCCTGTATCAATTTCTCTCTCTCTTTCTTGGCTTCCTCTTTTGCTATAACTGTGTCTTCTACTTCACCTATTCTCCTCTCTGCGTCTTCAATCCGTGCAGTGGCAACTTCCATTTTATTATTCACCTCATTTTTTATAGCCTTTTTTTTTTTAACTCATCAAAGCTATTTTGAAGGTTTGTAGTCTTTGTATCGATATCTTCTCTAATGGCCTCTATGCTTTTTTCAAGCTCAGCGATTAATTTTATGACAGTCGTTCTAAATTCTTGTTAGGTTATGTTGCTTGTGTCTGTTTTGAGCAGTTTTGTCACTATGATTTCTTCCTGGAGTTTCTTTAGAGGTGAGTTCTTTTGTTTTGTCATTTTGCTAGCTTTCTGTCTCTTGTCAGTTGTAAAACTCATCCTGTACTGTGCACCTATTAGTATTTCTCTATTAAAGGAGACTCTTTGACTGTCTAGGTTCTCTTGTTCCAGGAGATGTTTTTCTAATGGTGTCTCTCAGTTTCTCTCATTATGCCTCTGATTAATTTATTTCCCTACTCAGCGATATTTGGGACTTTCCACCATGTGGGCTTTGGCTTGATTCTTGAGGTATCCCTGAAAAGGAAAACAGACAAACACACAGGGAACACAAGCACACAAACGCACTAATGGAACAAGTAAGGAAGCAAACCAAAAGGGGAAAGCAAAATAGGAACAGGAAGGAAAAGAGAGGACCGGAGAAGAAATAAAGATGGCAGGGGGACAGACACAACCAGAGATAAAGGACAGTCTGAGAGTATAAAACCTTCTGAGTGGGGAGATAAGAATGAGATAAAGGAAAAAATATCTGGACGGTAAGAGTTGATCTAAGCACAGCAGTGCATAAATATTGTCTTTCCTCGACTCCTGGGAGAAAGGGAGAAAAGTAGGATATACGAAAAAAGAAATGAAAAAACAAGGGAAAATATTAAAAAGTACAAATAATACGAAAAGAGAAAAAACAATTAAAAATAATAGAAACAATAAGGAAAAACACAGCTCTCCAGCGTGGAAGGGCATGGCTTGGTATAGGTGGGTCAGGTCTCAGGGGCTGCTCTCCGAAGCCCCGCCTTAGTGGATGCGGGGAGAAGAATGGCGGTGCCCCAAGCCCCCTTCAGACGATGCGTTGCCAGCCATTCTCTTGAGTCCAGGCTCCTTGTGCCACGGGCGGGTCTAGTCTAGGCTTCAGTTTTGTAAGTTCCCGCAGGTTTCTAAGTCGTAGCCCACGCACTTAATGTTGCCAGCACAGTTAAAATGCTCTCCAGGGGGCGCCTGGGTGGGTCAGTCGGTTGAGTGTCCAGCTTCTGCTGGCTTCAGCTCAGGTCATGATCACATGGGTTCCTGGGTTTGAGCCCCATGTCAGGCTCTGTGGTGACAGCGTAGAGCCTGGAGCCTGCCTTCAGATCCTATATCTCCCTCTCTCTCTGACCCTCCCTGCTAGCACAGTCTCTGTTTCTCAAAAATAAATAAAAAACATAAAAAATTTAAAAAAAATAAAATAAGACAAAATATAAGAAAATGGTCTCTGGAGGTGGGTGTCTTTCTGGCCAGGATTGGGTAGGGGGGGAGTGGAGCCGGTCCTCAGCCTCCCCCCCCTCCACCTGAGGTTGCGGGCTGCCGGGCCCATGGGAGAACAAGCCGGCTGCGGGGGACGGATTTCTCCCATGCGCCCCCCGGCTCTCAGTCCCCGACGGGGTCTCCCCTCTCCAGGGGTCACGCCTTGATCGATCCAGTCTCTGCTCTTCCGTTGGCTCTGCGCGCCCAGCACTGAGGTCCTGCCCCGGTTCTCCATGGACCTCCGTGGATCCGTGCACCTCTGGACACACGGCTCTGCGGGCCCAGCGCCAAACCTCTGGGCGCTCTCTCCGTAGGCTCCGGGTTGGGCCGGCGCTCCTTCCCCCAGAGTCTAAGGACCCAGTTCGCAATCACTCAGGCATCCATGAGGCTGTTATGAATAAGGGGTCTGTGCACACACCCCCGTTCTTGGAGATAGAAAGCTGTGGCCTTAATAAATTCTTTTCAGTTTGATCATTGCAGGCGGGCTGGGGGTATTCGGGCTCCCTACTTCTCCGCCATCTTGCCGCTCCCCCTTGTCCATTTCTTATCCTTTCTGTTGCATTTTGATTGGAGCATTTAGTCCTGTGACATCTAGAGTGAGTACTGAAAGGTATGAATTTGTTGACACTATGTTCCCTGTAGAGTTGTAGGTTCTGGTGGTGGTCTCTGGTCCTTTTTAGTCTTTGTTGCTTTTTGTCGTGTGTGTGTGTGTGTGTGT
>NC_043715.1:58447375-58451649 GCF_006229205.1 Suricata suricatta
GCGGGAGGCCTCCTGAGGAAACACACACCCCAAGAAGTGGCAAAACCTAAATGCGTTTCTATTGGGTGGAACAGAGGGGCGGTTGGGGAAAAGTACCTGAACCCTGTGCAGAGACTATAGGAAGATAAGAATTACTTGTAACAAAGTCTGTACAGAATTTTCTTATCCTCAGCTTCCTGCCCTTGAGAAGAACGTCACTGTCCGGCACAGGGAGGGCATTTTCCATGGAAAGGTCGGTATCTCTGGTTTTCAGGAAGGAAAATGGGGAGCGGGGTGCACCGTCAAGGCACCTGATGTTGGGGGGCTTTGTTAAAGTGCCCATAGCTCAATCAATATTTTGGTTTCTTTACTGATTTCCCATAGGTGGAACTTCCAAATTAAGGGAAGACACTCATGGGGCAAATTGTGACTGTAAGGGTTGTTTTAACCCTAAAGTTTCTTTAAAAGAGTTAACATAAGAAGGATGTGAATGTACTTAATGACGCTGAACTGAATGCTTACAAAGGCTAAAGTGATCAATTATTACATGATGTCTATCCTTACCACAACTTTAAAAGCGGAAAGAACACCCTCTCCTTGGCTTGGAGTAAGGGAGCTCTGGGGCCTCTCAGAGAGGGTCACTGCCAGTGTGAGAAACCGGGGTTCAACAATGTGCAAACTTTTCTCTCTCTCCAGGTGAATGAAAACTACATAACACTAGGTGTAGTTTCTGTAAATGAAAAAAAAAAAAAAACAGGCAGGGAGAACGCTGACATCTAACGCACGCCCTGTCCACCTCTGACTGCTTTAACGTTATACACTACGTGTCACTTCCTTGCGGGATAACACAGCGCAGCAAAACATCGCGAGCCACCAAAGCTGTCGTCCAGGTTTTGGTCAGGGCCCAGTGAGCGGGCTGTGTGCGCCTCCGAGGACGCACAGAGAGGGTGAGCGGGTGGGGCGGCCTCCGGGCAGCCATGTCTGCACTCAGCAGGTGCAGGAGGAAAAATGATGCTCCCTCTGTTTCCTTCTGTGGTGTTGGCCGAGATCCAAGTGACAGGTCAGAGGGAAGGAGGGAGGGAGGGAGAGGGAGACAGAAGTTTATCACCGCACTCGGAGCACATCTCCAGAGGAAATCTAAACCTCTGGAGTAACTAGGAGCAACTGAAAAACCTCAAAATCCCAGCTTCTATAGCATCAACAAAGAGTGAAAATGCTGTAGAAAAACGATGGGAGAGAAAGATGAAGTTTCAGGGATCCGGGGCTGGCATCTGTGCGAAGGCAAACACGGCAGGAGACTAACGTCGTGAGGTTTTGCGCGTTTCCGGCGCCTTCTCGGGGCGATGAGGACGGCCTCTTTCCTCCTGGTCCCGGGAGTACCTTCGACAGGGAGTTTTACCTTCTCTCAGGGGACTAAGCGGGGAGTCTCAGTGCCCTTCTTGTGCCTGTTGCTTCTTAAGTGCCTTGAATTAAAAGGAATCAATATGCCCGGGCGCCTAGGTGGCTTCGTCGGGTAAGTGTAAGACCTCAGCTCAGCTCATGATCATGGTTCTTGGGTCTGATTGCCACTTCGGGCAGTGCTGGAAGCCTGCTTTGGATTCTGTGTCTCCTTCTCTCTCTGCCCCGCTCCTGCTCGTACTTTGTCTCTGTCTCTCAAAAATGAACAAAATGTTAAAGTAAATCAATATGTCCAAGTGGCTTGTTTCAGGGTGAAATACTCTGGTTCCCTCCATCAACAGGAACACGGTTCTTGCCGGACTGTATGAAAACACAACATGTGCTCAGGCTCTGCTTCCCTGGTGTTGTGTTTGGCCTCACGGCCTGGGCTAGTGGCTCCACAGCGAGCCTCCTCCATGGGCACAAGAGGCAAAGATAATGTATTCATGACACAGACACTTCCCTGGTACCAGAGCCAACCAAATCATCCTGACCCTGGCATGAACCTTTGTCACCTTCTCCCTTTCGTCCATGTTGGTACTTTATATGGGGCTATTTGATAAGCCACAGTTTGGCTGATAAACATCATTGCACTTATGGAAAAACATTTCTCCATACGGTTAGCCCCTTTGGGCTCATCACCAACAACAACTCTGTCTCCAGGCTGTTCCCTGCTCGGGGGAGAGGTCATTTCTCTAAACTTCTCCCGAGGTCTGGTGGTTTCTATTCTCTGCAACGCATTCATATGTCCATGTCTGCCCAACCATTACGAAAATTAAGCCTCCACTATGACGCAGGGACTTCGAGGAAATTCAATGGTGCGATGCATTTGACTCCGGGCACGTCTTTCCAGGGGTTCACATACATTGCAATGATCTCAGGACACACACTTCTCTAGTCTAATAACTCTGAGATTGGGCTTCACCATATACCTAAGACCCTCTTGCACTTGTGGCTGAGCTTTGACCCAGTCCTTTGCTCCATGAGATTCACATGACAGAGGGAGAAACTGTCAAATCCTTAAAAAGGTAAGCAGTCTGAAAGTAACGTCAGACCATAGCCGATTCCCGCATCATGTAGAACTACCCTGAAGATGCCTCATCACAGCATTTTTTTATGAGTTTCCTATAAAATAATTCTCTATTTTGTAATTGGTGGCATCTTAACCTTAGATTGATTAAAATAATTTTTTCTTAGCAATTCCTATGAAAATAACACCAGCATTCTTCACAGAGCTAGAACAAACAATCGTAAAATTTGTATGGAACCAGAAAAGACCCCAAAGAGCCAAAGCAACCCTGAAAAAGAAAAAACCTAGATTGGAGGCATCCCAATTCTGGACTTCAAGATATATTACAAAGCTGCATTCACCAAGGCAAGGCAGTATGGTGCTGGCACAAGAAGAGACAATCAGATCAATGGAATGGAGTAGAGAACCCGGAAACGGACCACCAAACTTCCGACTTAACTCATCACTGACAAAACAGGAGGGAATATCCAATAGAAGAAAGACAGTCTCTTCAGCAAAGGATGCTGGGACAGCAACATGCACAAAAATGAGCCTGGACCACTTTCTTACACCAGACACACAAAAACTCACAATGGATGGAAGACATAAACATAAGACAGGAAGCCTTCACAATCCTAGAGGAGAAACCTCTTTGATGGCAAACAGCAACTCCTTACTCACACGTCTCTGGAAGCAATGGAAACAAAAGCAAAAATCAACTATTGGATTGCATCAAAATAGAAAGCTTCTGCACAGCAAGGGAAACAATCAACAAAACAAAAAGGCAACCGACAGAGTGGGAGGAGATATTTGCAAATGACATGTCAGATACAGGGTTAGTATCCAAATCTATAAAGAACTTATCAAAATCAACACAAAAAACAATCCAATCCAGAAATGGACAAAAGACATGAATAGACATTCTCCAAAGACGACACCCCGATGGCTAACTGACACATGAAAAAATGGTCAACATCACTCATCATATTCATGCCTAAAGAAAGAACAGGAAGAAATGACAGCCAGGAACATAATACACACATACACGAAATGTCTGAACCAGAACTTATAATCACGATAATAATACTAACTAGACTTGAAAATAGTTTAGAATTCCTTTTTCAGGAGATACAGGAAGTAAAAAAGCTAGTCAGGATGGAACTGAAAATGCTATAACGGAGTTGGAATTTCAAATGGATGCCACCGCAGCAAAATGGATGAAGCAGAGAAGGAATCGGCGATATAGAGGACAAACTTATGAAAAATAACTCAAAATAAAAGAGGGAGAGGAAGGCAAAAGAGCACGACATAAGAATCCAAGAACTCGGTGACTCATTGCAAAGGAACAACGCCAGAATTATAAGGCCCCAGAAAACAGAGAGAGAGAGAAATAGGGGTAGAAGAGTTATGTGAGCAATCATAGCAGAAACCTTTCACAACCTGGGCAAAGATAGACATCAAAATCAGGCAACTCCCATTAGATCAACAAAAGCCAACCATCAACAAGGCATATCACAGTCAAGTTCACAAATTACTCAGGCAGGGAAATAATCACAGAAGCAGTAAGGGGGAAAAAAGTCCTTAAACTACAAGACAACACAGATCCGGTGTGCAGCAGACCTATGGACAGAAACTGGCAGGCCAGAAAGGAGTAGCAGGATATAATCAATGTGCCGACTCAGAAATTATGCATCCAAGAACTCTTTATCTAGCAAGGCTGTCATTCCAAAAAGGAGAGATAAAAAATTAAGAAACAAATTTAATGGAGTTCATGACCAAAAACCAGGCCTACAAGAAATTTTAAGGGCGACTCTGTGAGGGGAGAAAAGACACACACACACACACACAC
>NC_043715.1:58451749-58453456 GCF_006229205.1 Suricata suricatta
ACACGAGTCCTGTTTTTGAAAATCACATATTCCAGAAGTGCCACATGGCTGGTCCGCTTGGAGATCCCAATTTGTGGGGACCACTTCAAACTTCTGTGACCATCTTGTCTTTTCAGCAGACATCCTTCCGACCTCCTCACCGGACATCTGCGCTTTCCTTCACTGCAGCCTTAAGTCATCCCCCAGATCCCTCAAAGACGCGCTCCCTTGCCGGGGACAGATGAGTTCTGTGGCAGCATCGATGCCCACTTCCTGCCGTCCCAGCGCCCGTGGGAGAGGAGAGCTCCTGTGTTCTCCCGCAGTTTGGCTGGACCTGAGATGGAAACTGACTTAAGACAGTAACGGGAGAGGAACACATTTTGTTGAGTGTTTACAGGTACCATAGGAGGCTTCACCGAAAAATGAAGACCTGGGGAAGCGGTCAGAGCAGGAAAGAACCAGTAAGGTGTGAGATGACAAGACCAGGGTTTGGGTTGGAGTAATTCGTGGGGACGGAGTAACTAGGAAGACAGAGGCCAGCTTAATAACGTCCGTTGGTGTGGCTCGCTCGGCCCCGTTCCCGCATCCGTCTCCCATCTCAGGTGACTGATGATCTCTTCCTGCCTCGTGGGATACGGAGAGTCCCTGATCAGAGCCGCCTTCTTGCGTCTTCTGTGACTTAGGGTCATGAATGTCAAAGAGTCAATGTTCCAGGGGTGCCTGGGTGGCTTAGTTGGTAGAGCATCTGACTCTTGATCTCAGCCTGGGTCTTCATTGCAGGGTCGTGGCCTCAGACCCTGGGTAGGGCTCTGTGTTGGGCATGAGGCCTACTAAAAAAAAAACCAAACAAACCCAAACCCATGTGCCAAAGAGGCCCCCTTTTGGGGTGTCATGTTCCAGTTTCCTTCAGAGGAGTCCAGGCAAGTGGCCTGCTCATCTGTGTCCACAAGACGCTCTCATCTCTGGCTCCTGACGACCAGAAGTGTCTCCTTTCTCGACGCTGTCCTCCGCACGGTTTGCTGGCGTGGGCTCTTCCGCCTGGCTTAAACATTGAAGCGCGTCCACTGCTCAACCCAGGGCCCTACACAGTCTGTCATTGTTGTGATTTTTAAAAATAACCGTTGCATGATCCAGTCCACCTGTTAGACGTTAGGTAGGAACTCTGTCAGCACCAGATTTTCCCTCCATCCTGATTGGGGTATACAGCCACCTGGTTCTTTTTCTTAATTGGGTGCTTCCTAGCACATCATACTGAAAAGGGTTCGGTTACAACATCTTGGCCTTCTTCCCTCCCTTGCACTGAGTGTGCCCACAGACTTCCCCCGTGAATGGATTTCATCGTAATTTACCTGGATCCAAACTCTGGAAGCATTTCCTTATCCTGTGTCTCCCTACACAACAGACAGTCCACGGCCCAGTCACGGCCATTTCGTCCCTTGATACGTGCACCCATGCGCCCTTACTTCCATTTCCAGGACTGCTCTCCACAGCTGTTTGCTTAGCCACGTGTCCCCAGACGGACACGTGTTCAGGGTTGTGAACACGAGAGCTGCTGACCAGATTCATGTCCAGGATTTTCTGCAAACGTGTCCTCAGGCCCAGGGTGGGGTCCTCCAGTCCTCCCTTGGGTTTGATGGCTCCTTTCTTAGGACGTACAGGATCCCTTAGAACTTCCCAGAGGTCAAACTGATACATGGCCCAGCCCTCCCCCCCCCCCCCATCACATTG
>NC_043715.1:58453556-58455502 GCF_006229205.1 Suricata suricatta
ACACGAGTCCTGTTTTTGAAAATCACATATTCCAGAAGTGCCACATGGCTGGTCCGCTTGGAGATCCCAATTTGTGGGGACCACTTCAAACTTCTGTGACCAGCTTGTCTTTTCAGCAGACATCCTTCCGACCTCCTCACCGGACATCTGCGCTTTCCTTCACTGCAGCCTTAAGTCATCCCCCAGATCCCTCAAAGACGCGCTCCCTTGCCGGGGACAGATGAGTTCTGTGGCAGCATCGATGCCCACTTCCTGCCGTCCCAGCGCCCGTGGGAGAGGAGAGCTCCTGTGTTCTCCCGCAGTTTGGCTGGACCTGAGATGGAAACTGACTTAAGACAGTAACGGGAGAGGAACACATTTTGTTGAGTGTTTACAGGTACCATAGGAGGCTTCACCGAAAAATGAAGACCTGGAGAAGCGGTCAGAGCAGGAAAGAACCAGTAAGGTGTGAGATGACAAGACCAGGGTTTGGGTTGGAGTAATTTGTGGGGACAGAGTAACTAGGAAGACAGAGGCCAGCTTAATAACGTCCGTTGGTGTGGCTCGCTCGGCCCCGTTCCCGCATCTGTCTCCCATCTCCGGTGACTGATGATCTCTTCCTGCCTCGTGGGATACGGAGAGTCCCTGATCAGAGCCGCCTTCTTGCGTCTGCTGTGACTTAGGGTCATGAATGTCAAAGAGTCAATGTTCCAGGGGCGCCTGGGTGGCTTAGTTGGTAGAGCATCTGACTCTTGATCTCAGCCTGGGTCTTCATTGTAGGGTCGTGGCCTCAGACCCTGGGTAGGGCTCTGTGTTGGGCATGAGGCCTACTAAAAAAAAAAAAAAAAAAAAAACAACAACCCAAACCCATGTGCCAAAGAGGCCCCCTTTTGGGGTGTCATGTTCCAGTTTCCTTCAGAGGAGTCCAGGCAAGTGGCCTGCTCATCTGTGTCCACAAGACGCTCTCATCTCTGGCTCCTGACGACCAGAAGCGTCTCCTTTCTCGATGCTGTCCTCCGCACGGTTTGCTGGCGTGGGCTCTTCCACCTGGCTTAAACTTCGAAGCGCGTCCACTGCTCAACCCAGGGCCCTACACAGTCTGTCATTGTTGTGATTTTTAAAAATAACCGTTGCATGATCCAGTCCACCTGTTAGACGTTAGGTAGGAACTCTGTCAGCACCAGATTTTACCTCCATCCTGATTGGGGTATACAGCCACCTGGTTCTTTTTCTTAATTGGGTGCTTCATACTGAAAAGCGTTTGGTTACAACATCTTGGCCTTCTTCCCTCCCTTGCACTGAGTGTGCCCACAGACTTCCCCCGTGAATGGATTTCATCGTAATTTACCTGGATCCAAACTCTGGAAGCATTTCCTTATCCTGTGTCTCCCTACACAACAGACACTCCACGGCCCAGTCATGGCCATTTCGTCCCTTGATACGTGCACCCATGCGCCCTTACTTCCATTTCCAGGACTGCTCTCCACAGCTGTTTGCTTAGCCACGTGTCCCCGGACGGACACGTGTTCAGGGTTGTGACGACGAGAGCTGCTGACCAGATTCATGTCCAGGATTTTCTGCAAACGTGTCCTCAGGCCCAGGGTGGGGTCCTCCAGTCCTCCCTTGGGTTTGATGGCTCCTTTCTTAGGACGTACAGGATCCCATAGAACTTCCCAGAGGTCAAACTGATACATGGCCCAGCCCTCCCCCCCCCCCCAAATCACATTGTAGCCTTAGCTACCCAGGGCCCCAGCTAAAGAGGATAGTCACCAGGCAGGACGTTCCAAGGGCTTGGAGATCTCCTAAGAGGAGTGAGATCAGGCCTTTCTTTGGAATGTGTAGCTTCTGCGGACCCCAGACCCGCTGGGCGAACCTTTTCCTGCACAGTGTGTTCTCATTTGTCTGGGAAAGAACCCCAGGGGTCGAGATTCCGGGTTGTAAGTGATTTACAAGTTTGTTGTTGTGTG
>NC_043715.1:58455602-58456731 GCF_006229205.1 Suricata suricatta
CCCCTTTCCAGGCAGCGCCGCGCTCTCTGAGCCGTGCTGCGGTTCCCGGAGCCGCGTTGCTGTTCCTGCGTGCACTTCCCGTCGATGCAGATCTTCAGCCACGCAGACGCTGGACGATGCAGCCCTGCCTGCGGCTGGAGCCAGTTTTGCGGCCGGTGTCGGCCCTTCCCACGCTTCACCCCCCTTGCTGGAGGTGTCCGAGGGTGCGGGCCTGTGGCGTCCCCTCCCATGACGTGTGCTGCGGGTCCCACCTTGGCTTCCGCGGGGACTCCCTTTGCCCCCGTGGTGCCGGCTCTTCGGCCCTGGGCCCGGATCCCACCCCCCGAGGCCCCCCACCCCGGGACCTGGCTCTTTCCCCAAACCCCTACCAGGAGCCTGTCTCCCGCTTCCCGCCCAAGCCCGGTGCCCTCGGTGGTGAGGGGCGCAGGTTGGACCCCAGAAGCTCACCTGGCACGGTTGTGAGGGGCGCGATCAGCTCATCGTGATACAGACTTAAAGGCCCTTTTAAGGGTCTCCTGTCCACCTTGGGAAGCCCTGTCCTCTATTGGATTGTCACGTAGTTCAGGGGTGACACCACTGAGCACGTGGACACTGCACTCTGCGGGAGGGTGAGGGGGTCCGAGCTTGGGTTCCCATCAGGCCTTCTGATCCCTGGGGTCTGGTCTCAGCGGGGGTCCTCTCTAGGATGGTCCGGGGTGCAGGTGGGGGGCCGCCAGCGAACACTCCGGTGCCGTTGGGGGTGGTCACCCGGCTCAGGTGGAGGTGGCTGCAGGACACCTCGCTCACCGACCCTTAAAACATTCTCCTGCCCCGGGTCGCGCCCCTCTGTGCCTCAGTGATCAGTCTCCCGGGGATGCACTGCAGGTGTGCCCTCTGTGCCCTAGGAGAGGGGCTCGTGCTGCCCCCACCCCCGTTGGAGAACTTTGTCAGTGGTCCAGTCGTGCGTGGGCCTGTGCCTGGGGATGTGGATCCTGAGCCGGCGGTGGTGGTGCGGCCGGGTCTGCGGACGTGTCAGGGTGGGTGGGGGGAGGCCACCATCCTGCTCCACAGTGTATGGTGGCGTTCTTTCCCTGGCAGGGACCCCCTGTCCGGCCGGCTCGTGACCGCCTCTGTGTGTCCCCTTCTCCTG
>NC_043715.1:58456831-58467630 GCF_006229205.1 Suricata suricatta
CCCCTTTCCAGGCAGCGCCGCGCTCTCTGAGCCGTGCTGCGGTTCCCGGAGCCGCGTTGCTGTTCCTGCGTGCACTTCCCGTCGATGCAGATCTTCAGCCACGCAGACGCTGGACGATGCAGCCCTGCCTGCGGCTGGAGCCAGTTTTGCGGCAGGTGTCGGCCCTTCCCACGCTTCACCCCCCTTGCTGGAGGTGTCCGAGGGTGCGGGCCTGTGGCGTCCCCTCCCATGATGTGTGCTGCGGGTCCCACCTTGGCTTCCGCGGGGACTCCCTTCGCCCCCGTGGTGCCGGCTCTTCGGCCCTGGGCCCGGATCCCACCCCCCGAGGCCCCCCACCCCGGGACCTGGCTCTTCCCCCAAACCCCTACCAGGAGCCTGTCCCCCGCTTCCCGCCCAAGCCCGGTGCCCTCGGTGGTGAGGGGCGCAGGTTGGACCCCAGAAGCTCGCCTGGCACGGTTGTGAGGGGCGCGGTCAGCTCGTCGTGACAGAGACTTAAAGGCCCTTTTAAGGGTCTCCTGTCCACCTTGGGAAGCCCTGTCCTCTATTGGATTGTCACGTAGTTCAGGGGTGACGCCACTGAGCACGTGGACACTGCACTCTGCGGGAGGGTGAGGGGGTCCGAGCTTGGGTTCCCATCAGGCCTTCTGATCCCTGGGGTCTGGTCTCAGCGGGGGTCCTCTCTAGGATGGTCCGGGGTGCAGGTGGGGGGCCGCCAGCGAACACTCTGGTGCCGTTGGGGGTGGTCACCCGGCTCAGGTGGAGGTGGCTGCAGGACACCTCGCTCACTGACCCTTAGAACATTCTCCTGCCCCGGGTCGTGCCCCTCTGTGCCTCGGTGATCAGTCTCCCGGGGATGCACTGCAGGTGTGCCCTCTGTGCCCTAGGAGAGGGGCTCGTGCTGCCCCCACCCCCGTTGGAGAGCTTTGTCAGTGGTCCAGTCGTGCGTGGGCCTGTGCCTGGGGATGTGGATCCTGAGCCGGCGGTGGTGGTGCGGCCGGGTCCCCGGACGTGTCAGGGTGGGTGGGGGGAGGCCACCATCCTGCTCCACAGTGTATGGTGGCGTTCTTTCCCTGGCAGGGACCCCCTGTCTGGCCGGCTCGTGACCGCCTCTGTGTGTCCCCTTCTCCTGCCCTGAGGGTGTAGGGGGTGAAGATGGGCGACGACGGTGGCCTGGCGCCCGGGTGTCCTCTGGCTCCTTGCAGCATCACTTGCACTGCCCACAAGTGATCACGGTGGCCCGGCCTCCCAAGGGACACGGTAACCCTTTGAATTGGAAGCAGAAGTTCGGCGTCTCTATTTAACGATGAGCGACCAGGTCGGAGCCTGCCCCTAGGTGGGGC
Source organism: Suricata suricatta (assembly GCF_006229205.1). NCBI lineage: Eukaryota > Metazoa > Chordata > Mammalia > Carnivora > Herpestidae > Suricata > Suricata suricatta. The sequence goes on from NC_043715.1 coordinate 58,458,172, forward strand.
GCAGCAAGCCTGGTGTCCGGAGACCAGGCCTCAGACCCCCGGCGTCACATGGCCAGCGGGGGCCTTACCGATGTTGGGTGCCTCTGAGGCTCCGTGGGAGGCCGATCGTGGACAAGAGGGTGGAGAGGACGTGAATCGCTTCACAGGGAAGCGGGAGATGGCACAGGCCGCCCGCCTGGTGCACCCGTGCTGCCCAGGCTCCGGGGTGGCCACGAATGCCGGCGGGCTGGGTGGCCCGAGCGCAGCCTGACTGGTCGTGGCTGAACCACTGGCTGTTGCGCTGTTCCCTGAGGGGCTCCCGAGGCTATTGGTGCGGAGTGGACGGTCCCCCGTGCGTTCTGGCCCAGGAGATTCACAGCCGGAGTGTGTGCAGGGCAGGGCCCCAGGGTGGCCTCGCACCGGGTGCATCTTGGAACCTGGAGCGCGCCGTGTTAATGCGAGCGAGTCAGGGGCTCACTTGGAAGGCAAGGGTGGCACTGACTGCTGGCCGAGGTTGGTCCTCAACCCCCCCCGCCCCCGCAAGCCTGCCCAGTGTGCACCATGCCAGGCCCCACCTAACGTGGAGGAGACCAGGTGAGCAGCGTCTTAGGACCTAAGAGAGGAGGAGCAGGCAGGGCGAAGGGGAGGAAACGGAGTTTCACTTACCTGTGCCTCTAGGGTTTCTTGTGGAACTTTAAATTTGACCTAATCTGGGTGGGATGGTGGCGTTGACAAACTACAAGCTTCGAACAGGGCAGACTCTAGAGGCCAGCCTGCTCCGGTTCCTGCATTTTCATCTGTGTCCGTGTGGCTGGCCGCCATACAGGCCTTCCCGTGGGCAATAATAAAGACGGGAGCCGAGAAGGGTGAGCAGGAAAGGTCGTCCGACATGGGCTGGGCTTAGGTGGGCAGTCGAAGTATGAACGAATACACGTAGTGATCCCTACGTAATCCAGATGTCCCCTTGCTTGCGGACAGGTTTAACAAAGCTGTTCAAGGGTGCCTGGTGGCTTGGTTGGGCGTCCAACTTCTGATTTCGAATCAGGAGGCTGCTTGGGATTCGTTCTCTCTCCCTCTCTTTGCCCCTCCCTTGCTCTCATCTAAGAATAAAAATGACCTGTTCAAAAGCAAAAAGGGAAAGGGTAACAAACTGAGTGTGAACCATTCATGTTAATCTAGCACTCAGGACCAAGGCCAGCTCCTTTTGTGCTGCGTTCTCTCCAAAAAAATCCCATAGGCATACCTCTGTGGACGTAATCTTGTGGAGGGCCATGTAAGCTGCAAGTGTGTATTCAGTTAAACTCAATTTGTTAAAAGTGGTGGCTAGGAGTCCATTCTTAACACACGGCTTTGTAGTTGTGATACACCTGGCCTGGTGGTTCTTTATGATCTTGTGAGGCAGTCACCCGAAAGCCATTGCGGGGGGAGGTCAGAACAGGGTTTTTTACTGTCTGACTCGTGGAATGACGCACAGCACAGCTGCAGGGCTCTGAGGGTGGTCTTGGGTTTGGTGGGTTACGCTTGTCACTGGTAATTTCAGAGAGAAGGGGGGGTCTGCCTTCCAGAAATGGGGGTGTGGGGCTGTGGGTCATCAAGGTGTTTGCTGGCAGAAAAGATGCTATTGAGAGCTTTTATGCAGAGGCAGTAACCTAAAAAGTAAGCATTAAATACTTTGTACCTAAGTGTTAGGACTGCAAGAAAGAAGGTAAACCTTCCTGGTGGTTCTTGCCACTACGGGACACTGAAGCAAAACCAGCCTCAGAATTCGAACTGAAGGTCATAATCACCCTGTGTGAACCATGCAGGTAGGACAGAGGAAGAACTTGCTGCTGTGAAGGGGCTGAATTTAGGAGCCAGTAACAGATTAGAAGGTTCTAATTGTGGGATCATCTCCACACTGTTCCTCTCTGTGAGGTGGTGAATCGCATTTTGAAGGAGTGCGATTTTCCGGGTTTGGGTCTGGGGAGCGAGGCAGGCGGGCAGTCTGCTGCAGTGTTGTTTTTCTTAGGGTTTTAGAAAGGCCGTCACATAAATGCAAATCCAGTGGGAAATGAAATGCTATGTGTTTCTTGCTTGGCAATCTTCCATGGTTTGGGGACAAGACAGACAATTTTTGGGGGTGCTTGGGTGGTTCAGTTGATAAAGCGTCAGACTTTGGCTCAGGTCATGACCTCACTGCTTGTGGGTTTGAGCCCCGTGTTGGGCTCTGTGCTGTCAGCTTAAAGCCTGGAGCCTGCTTTGGATTCTGTCTCCATCTCTGTCCCTCTCAAATATATAAAAACATTAAAAAACTTTTAAAGACAGATTTTCACGTTTTTACCTAAGACAGTAGTAAAGTCTACGGTATTTTTTTGTGGCAACATCTGCTATATAATGAGCTAGAGAGGCGGTAAACAGTGACTGGGAAGGTTCTTAGAGGTGGAAGTTTTATTTGTGTTGCCCAGCGAGTGCGCAGGTAAGTGCGGTGAGGAAAACCATGGTACATCCATACAGAATAGCGTTCAGCAATTAAAAATGTGCTTTCTCAAAATTATTCAGCATAAAGGAAACCACAATTTAAAAAAGTAAAACATCTGAGTCTAATCATGTAAAAAGTACAAAATAATTTACTGTGAGTGTAGAAGTTTAAAAAGGACACACAAAAAAGGAGTTATATAGATTTATTACCACCCATGGTTTTGTATACATTTTAAATATGTGCAGTTTTACAGCATGTTAATTATACCTCAATAAAGCTTTCCTTAAAAATCAAATAGAGGTCTGGGTCCCCTACTTTTTTGCACAAGAGTCCACCATCCATCCTTATGCCTGGGAAAAGGATGCCCTGCATCAAAGAGTTTCAAGGTCATTTCTATCTGGCTCAGCAACTGGTCAGAATAGCTACAGACTTAACCACCAGTGGAATTTTCTATCCTGTTGCCATTTTCTCGCCTATGCAGCAAATATCTGTGAGATGGACTAGAAGTTAAGATAGACACAGGGCCTCAATTTCCACAACGACAGGAGGAACAGTGGGGTGGAGTGTATTAACTGGAACATCAGTGGATGCAAGTTTTGTTAGATGTTTATGTATCCTAAGTCCTGCCATTTTCTTTGTTTCTGTACAATCATGGGTTTTCAACCTGGTCCCTATAGTAGTCTTACAACTAGCCAATGACACCAGCAATGAGCTTTACATGAAGGCACATGATTCCTTTGCAGTGCTTGGGAGCAGCTTCCCCACAACAGTGCTCGACATTGTGTGACAGCCCTGGGAAAGAGGAACCACTCTCACGGGGGCCCTCCAGTGGTCAGAAGAGCAACACCGTGTCCTCCTGGTGCACTGCAAGGAGGTCTAGAAGGTAAACAGTATTTTCATTTCAACCCCTTGGCACTGTCAAAACTGGGTCAGAAACCTAATGAGGAAGAAGGGACTTGCTGTGTTACCCGCCTCCACCCCCAGCCTGTCACTCACAATGGTCCAGAAATGACACCTGCCCTGAATGAGGAACCCGGCAGAGCAGGATAAGAACAGGCAGGGCTCCTGGGAGCTTCCCCACCAATCTAGGGGTTTTGGGAGATCTGCCCGGTGTGGATGTTCATGTGTGTGTGACGTTCAACTTCCAAAAGCGGGCTCCCTCACAGTCTCTAGTTCTATGAAATACCATATTCTGGCCCGGACCTTTAGGTGAAGGCTTTCACTGACCTCTGCTGCACAGATGTAACACACATGCAGCTTATGAACCACTTCCCCATAGTCGCGGCACTCATGAGGTCATCTGGTGTGAAGTTTTCGGTGTTGAATGATGTGGGAGCTTTGGCTGAAGGATTTCCCACATTCCCCACACTCGTAAGGCTTTTCTCCTGTGTGGACTCTCCGGTGCTGAATGAGGTTGGACTTTTGGCTAAAGGATTTCTCACACTCATTGCACTTATAAGGTCTGGCTCCAGTGTGAATTCTCTGGTGTTGATTGAGAGTGGACCTGTGGCTGAAGGACTTCCCACATTCCCCACACTCGTAAGGCCTCTCGCCGGTGTGAATGCGCAAGTGCTGAACAAGTTTGCATTTGTAGCTAAAGGATTTTGCACATTCGTTGCATTTATAAGGCCTTGCTCCACTATGAATTTTCTGGTGTTGAATGAGGTTGGAGCTTTGGCTGAAGGAATTGCCACACTCGCCACACTTGTAAGGCTTCTCTCTCGTGTGAACTCTCTGGTGTTTGATGAGGGTCGAGCTGTAGCTGAAGGCTTTCCCGCATTCGCCGCACGCGTAAGGTCTCACTCTGGTGTGAATCTGCAGGTGCTGCACAAGCCTGAATTTGAAGCTGAAGGCTTTTCCACATTCGCTGCATTTGTAAGGCCTTGCGCCAGTGTGAATTCTGTGGTGTTGAATGAGGTTGTAGCTTTGGCTGAAAGATTTCCCACATTCGTTGCACACATAAGACTTGGTTGCTGGGCAAGTTCTCTGGCAATTACTCAGGATGGAGCTTTGGTTAAAAGGTTTCTCACAGTGCTCCCAGGAGGGGTAACTTTCCCTCGGGTCAAGCTGCTGATGCTGGAAAAGTCTGTTATAGTCACAGCTGAGTGGCCTCCCATAGTCGCTGTACGTGTGCGGACTTTTCCCACCCTGGAAGAACTCCCCGTGCTCAAAGCTGCTGTGCGCTTTTGTCCCTTTGAGAGTGGCTTGATGCTGGAGCAGACTCAACACGGCCAGGAAGTCCTTCCCTATCTCCCCTGACACGTGCAACTGGTAGCTTGTCACAAACCCCATGTCCCACGGGAACGGCTTCTCCTCGCTGTGCTTCCGGTGAAGGCTCGTGCTGAGCCACAGCTGCTTCCCGCACGCCTCACACGCGCGGGACCTCTGGCTCGGAGGTGGTCCTCGGTCCTCTGCCAGGTACAGAATGTCTCTGCCAACCAGGACACACTTCTCACAGGGCTGAGCTCTGTCCAGTGACATTCGTTGCACAGAAAGTGCCTCATCTTCCATCCCGTACCAGCAACCTGAAAGTCCAGAGATGCAGGTGTGAGGTGCATGCTATCTTTAGCGGAGGGGAGGGCTCAGCACAAGTGCCCGTTGGGCACACTGAAGAATGAGACCACTGGATGTGTTTCCAAGAAGAGGGTGCTGGGGTTGGGTTGATAAAAGGGCTGCAGGCCTGGAACTCTGATGTCCCAGGAGGAGGGAGGGGGTGCGGCAAAGGAAGAAGCAGGGTCTCCAGTGCACTCCCGCCACTGGCCTGCAGCTCTGAGTGCCGCGTGGGTGTTTATGTCCAGCCCCACAAAGATCTGGTTGCGACCGACTAGACGGTAGTCAGAGACTAACGGATGCATAACCTACCACCGGGGGGAACAGCAGAGATGAAGGTTGGTGGAAACAGCAAGGGACCAAACACCGAGTGAGGGGAAGGATGGGAAATGAGGTGTGCGGCCGCCGGCATCCACACAGCTGGGCCATCCTGTGAAGGACCCTGGACTCTTCTAAACCACAGGTGAGCAAGTGGGACTTGGATGACACAAATCCCTGAGGCAAGCGCAGGCGGAGGACCAGCCATGCCCCCGAGCCAAAATCCGGAAACAAAAGTCATGCTGTGAGCAGGGCTGCGCAAATACCTTGTAAGAACAGCCCTGGTCCCCCAAGCAGCTGCTGCCAGATGCCAGAAGGGGAGAACACAGGCCAAAGCCTCGGGTCTGGACGGCAGTGCTGGACGCTCATGTTGTGGGCTCAGCAAGAGGGCAGTTATTGGGCCCGGCCCTGGTGACAGTGGTCCCTACGAATCTCTACAACCCAAAGGTGAGGGGGTGAAACAAGTCTAGCCCAGGGCACCATAGGGTGAGGGTCTTACCCAGTGAGATCACAAGTGCAAAGTTCTCCAGCATCACATCGTGGTACAGGCATCTCTGAGTCTCATCAAGGAGACCCCACTCCTCCCAGGAGAAGTACACAACCACATCTTCAAAGGTCACACTATCCTGCCACAACGAGGGAGAGATGAAACCACAAACAGTCCCCTCTCCACAGGACCCACAGTCCTCCTCCAGGCCGCCCAACTGAGAGCAGATCCCAAGCGCTGGTGCCAGTGAGTCACCACGTCCGAGCCTCTACAAGAACAAGGACGCTGGGGGCAGACAGGCACAGTATCAAGCTTGGGGCTGGGCCTACAAGGCCTCACCAGCCCCCACCCAGGCAATTTCCCGGAAATCCTCCAGTGCACCTGCTGAGTACAACCGAAGATGGACCCTCCCTCCCTCCTATCAGCTCTGACACCTCCCTCTCTCACCCTGTAAGTGCCTCCCTCTAGTACTGATCCCGCAGCGTCAAGGGTGCTTGGCAAGTTGGACCCCACTGTCCAAGGCAACCTCAAATCCACCGTGAAGACCTGCCTTTCATCTTCTGTGTCCCAACTTCCTCTTTTAAGGATACTACTAATCATATTGAATTTAGAACCACACTTTAGGTTAAACCTAAAGACCCCCATATCCGAATGCTGGGAATTAGTGATCTTTGCCCCTGAGCTCATCCACCGGACTCCACGAGAGCTTGCCACAAATACGCAGCAGCCTGCTCAGGTCCACTCTCCCCCTGAAAGTCTTCTGTCCCTTCCCTGCGTGTGAGAGGCCACTTGCTCCAAGAAACAGGCTCAGAGTCAGTGCCGAATCTCTTCTTCCTGGGCTCTAGATCATGTTATCACCATAATCAGAATTTCCCTCCCCAAATGCAATACGAAGTGCTGCCTATGCATCTAATGTTGAACCCACCTCAAACATTAGACTTTTATAGCCAGCTGCCCATTTCATGCCTGCAGTCAAAACTTCTAAGACAAAAGCCCCAGGGGCCACACCTGTCTCCTAGTCTCTACCTCACTCTCCACAGTAGAAAATCGGATTGGTCCTACCTAAAGAGTTTAAAACCCAACAACTTCTCTTACCTCCGTGGCCACAGTTTACATCTAAGCAGCCTCTCCGCTACCCTTCCCAGTTATGTTTTCTGCAGCTACACAGCGTTGGTAAGAGAAGATCCGAACATCGGGAGGAAGGAACATTTGCATTTCCCTGAACACTCACCGCTCCGCCGCACTGGTGGCTGTGCCCGGGGACACCCTCATCTTACCGCGCCAGAACGGGAAGGCCTCCACCCACAGAACCTCTAGTGTAAGGTCTTTCCAGGGTCCTGAACCCCTCTCCTCACTTCTGCAGGTTCTAAAAGTGCTTCGTCAGTAGAGGGTGGGACTCAACGAGCTCTGGTCTCCACTGGTCCTCCGACCACCCCTCGGCCTGCGAGTCCAGGCGTGACTCCGCCTCCTACTCTGCTTACTGCACACCCAAAACACTCCAGGTTTCCCTTGGTTTGGAGCCTGCTCGCGGGCGCTCTGACATGGGGCCCCCGCCCAAGAGTGCCTCCCCATCCGGGACCCCAAGGCCTGGGCATTTACCTGAGCTGGGGCCCCGGGCACGGCTGCCGCCATCGGACTCTGTGGGCAGAGCAGGCCTGGGAGCGGTCGGGCGTCTCAGACCGCCTCTGAGCAGCAGGGACGCTTCTGGTGCTGTTGTAGTTGTCACTTTGTCTCGACCCAGAACTCTAGAGCGTCTGACCAGGAAACAGAGTTGAGAGCTGCCAAAACGAATACCACCAGGACCCAGCAAGTCCCACCTTGACGAGATGGCACACGCAGAAACGCCCGTCTCCTGGACCTTCATTGGTTCCACGCTGACGTCACTTGGTGTAGGGTCCTCTGGGCAGGGCAGCTCTCACGGCTCCGTAGGCCTCGGTGAAGGACACCGCATATCAGAGCCTCCAGGCACCCAGGTGAAGCAGCGGCTCGAGCTGTGCGGTTCTGCAGGGGGGTGGGGGGGGAGGCGCTGGACTCGGGGCCTGCAACTGCTCACCTAAAGGTTTAGCAGCCCTGATGCGGTTGCAGACTTCATGAGTCAGTACGCTCCCAGAGGTGCCACATTCTGTCCCAGATGCCCCCAAAGGCACAGAGCATCTCATGGTCACTCACGCGGTGTGTGTGACCTCATGTGCCATGGTTGTTTTCTCAAGGGTCACCCCCCAGTCAGTGCTCTTTTCTAACCCCCGAGGCCTGTGGATTCTGGTATTTGGTCCAGTTTTACAGTCACTTACAGAGGAGTATGGGGAAGACCATTAGAGCCTCACAGCCAGAAGCTGCAACACACCTGGAAATGAAAGGGATTCTACAGCTTTCAAAGCCAAAACTGCCAAGGCACAGCTTTCTCCACTCTCTGCAAATCTTACGGCTCTCGGGATGTGGGTTATAAACTAGAAGGCTCAGAAGCAAATTCTGTGTCATGTCAGAGAGCTCACCGGCGCCAGTCATGCTCAGGGCTTTACGTAAAGGGTTACCTACGCACGGACTGAGAAGGGAGAACAGGAAAACGGGGGCGCCGTGCACAGTACTCCTGTAGAGCTAATTCTGAGGTACTGCGTCTGTCTGAATGAAAGCAGCAAATAAAACCATATTTTATCTGCGTAAGGGGCTCAAGTAGACTAAGACATAGACTCATTAAAGATACATTGAGATACATACTTCTGAACTGAGTTGGCAAAGAGTATGCCTACATTTATTTTGTGACTGTGATTTGATAATTAAATTTTAATGCTTATTCATTTTCAAAAGACAGAGCATGAGCAGGGCAGGGGCAGAGAGAGAGAGAGAGACACAGACTCTGAAGCAGGCTCCAGGCTCTGAGCGGTCAGCACAGAGCCCGACGTGGCGCTCAAACTCACGAACCACAAGATCACGACCTGAGCCGAAGTCGGACGCTGAACAGACTGAGCCTCCCAGGCGCCCCCTGACTTGCTACTAAAAGGATACGGTATGTAAAGCTGCGGGAAAGCTGGTGGCTGTGGATGCTGAGAGGTTCTCATGGTTCATGGAAAACAAAACAAAAAACAACCAACTGAGCCACCCAGGTGCCCCAATGAAACAAAAAAACAGTAAACGCACCAAGAATAATCTTTTTCGATCTTCAATTAGAAAACATTCTAAAGCTCATGACTCTCCTGCAAAACAAGCTTTGGAATTTGCAGGTAATGAGGCCCTATTCAAAGGGCCGCCGAGAATTGACAAATGCCGAGGTGTCCATTCTGACTGCTCTACTGTCAGGCCTCCTTCCTGAGACACAATACTGAACTACGCCTGAAGCCTACCATGGCTTCCAGTGAAAAGTTGCAAGTCTCTCTCACTTTAAATCAAAAGCTAGAAACGACTAAGATTAGTGAGGAAGGTATGTTCAAAGCCGAGATAGGCCAAAAACAGCTAGCCACCCCCATACCCAAGTTGTGAACGCAGAAAACCCCACAAAGTCTTTGAAGGAAATTCCAAGTGCTACTCCAGGGCCGCCTGGGTGGCTTGGCTGGTTAAGCATCTGACTTAAACCATCATGACTTGAGTTGGTGAGTTCGAGCCCTATGTCAGGCTCTATACAGTATGGAGCATGTTCTGGATGCTTCCTCTGTCTCTCTTTCAAAAAAAAAAA
>NC_043715.1:58467730-58478803 GCF_006229205.1 Suricata suricatta
CGAGTTTTAAAGTGAGCAGAGTTGCTCACGACACCAAAGGAAAGAAGCCGTCTCTGTAACAGCAAAGGTCAAGGGGGGGCAGCACAGGCTGACCAGAGGCTGCAGCAAGTGCTCCGGAAGACCCAGCGGAGATGGTTCATGAAGGCGGCCACACTGAAGCACAGATTTTCCAAGTGCAGACAGGGCAGCCTTGGGCTCCAAGATGCCCTTCAGCACCTGCACAGCCGGGGAAGTCCAGCTTGTTAGGCGCCAGGGCTCATGTGTCATTCTTTCTGAAAATCCCAGAGTCCTTAGCGGTTCTGCTCAGTCTAGTCTGCCTGTGCTATAAACAGAGCAGCAAAGTCTGGCTGACAGCACATCTGTATATGGTTTACTGAGTATCCTTTGTAATCCGTGTAATCCTTATTTTTTGGAGAGCACAAGCGGGGGAGGGGCGGAGAGGGGGACAGAGGGTCTGAGGAGCTCTCTGGGGTGACAGTCTGACAGCAGTGAGCATCATGTGGGGCTCGCGTGTACAAACCGCAAAAGGTCATGACCTGAGCCCAAGTCGGGAGCGCCCCAACTGGGCCACCAGGGGCCCCAGCTTCCTGAATATTTTTAGCCCACTGTTGAGACATAGTGGTCAAAAAAGATTTTTTTCAAAACCTCACCGCTCAGTGACAAAGCCCTCTGATGGAGAGGCAGGAGGAGACTGCACTCTCAGGCCTGCTGTAGCCCCTGGATCAAGTACTTTTGACTTTCACATCTTAAGAATACAGTTTGTAAGGCCAGAAACGTAAACGGAAAACCTTCTGGAACTCCATTCTAGCTGCCATTTATGGGTGGCAGAGTCCACAGGAAGGCCAGGAGGTTGGAAGAAGGTGACACAGCGCTCACTGATGACCGCGAGGGTCGGCTGAGCCCTCCGCGGAAGCGCTGACGGCAGGTGCCGCGGCAAAGCCGAGAGAACTAGAACTACAGGTAGACAGGATGTGACCCAACTGCTGCAAGGGGCAAGTTCACGATAAAACCTGAAGTGGATGGCCAGAGAGAGTGGCTGCCGGAGGGGGACCTCCCCCTGTGGAAAGACTGTGGCAGAAGAAGACGTGGCACGGCGAACCGCACGGCCGCCGTCCAAGAAGCTGCCACAGGCGCCCCCACGCTCAGGGCATAAACCAGAATGCTGAGACTCACCGAAAGCTCAGGAGAGGGCTTAGGGCTTTCTTACAGGACAGGATTTCTCAAGGTACATAAACTGTTTTTAAGACCTAACGCTACTGTAAAGACAGCGGTTACGTATGTACCAGGAACCAACCACTTACTGCACTGGCTTTACTGTGGTCTGGCCCCAAATCTGTACCCACAGCGCACCTGCTGATGCCAGTTAAAATCGGCTATTGTGGCATGAAGGAGGCTTTCCTGAGCATCCATTATCTGATAAAAGTGGAAACTTGTAGATTAAAATACTATTTAGACAATTTAGAGAATTGTACTCATCCAGGTCCACGTGCACTGTCCGTACCTTCACATGAAAGACTTTTCACCACTGTTCACATTTATGTTTCAGTGAAACTCTGTCTTTGAGTAATTGTTGACACAACAGTTTCTGTGTGCATCCTACAACTGCTAGTCAACACCGAATGCAAAATTCCCACAGCTCACCTGGCAGTTTATGTTCTGGAGGGAATGTAGAACCCAGAGGCTGTATTTGGAAAAAGAGGTTTTCCTTGCCCCCAGCAGAAGTGAGACACGCGCTGTCACAACTGATGAGCACCGAGGGAGGAGACGCGGAGAAGCACGAAGACGAGCAGGAAGAGCGGTGCTGGCAGGCAGGGTTATGCAAAAGGACAAGACACAGGTAAATGCGTAAAAAGAGTCAAACATCCTCACCAGGACCAGGACGGTGCATACGCCTCTGGACTCACAGCAGGAGGGTGCGCTGCTGAGAAGGGACTGAATCCACTGCCTGGACCTTAACGAGCAAAGCCAGCGCGGAAGTCAAAAGTCCAGACCAGGAGACTCAAACATATTACATCAAAACCACAGATGCTGACTAAATTTCCTGTTCCTCCTAAGCCTTCCAATCTGCAACATCCCAGGGAAGGTGTATGTATTTCCCCCCATATTTCTGTTTCTGCTCAACAAAACTGCCACTCGCACAGGAATGTCAATACTAAGTTATAAAATTCTAAAGAAAATGGCGAGGAATTTCCAAGGATCCCAACTCTAGGCTGAACGAAGAAGACAGTATTCAGATTTATGTGAGAAGAAACTATCCATTGTTAGTGGGTTGCTAGAGGCTGATTTAATTTGAATGAAAAGACTCTAGTGACAAAGAAAGAAAACTGGGTCATTATCATTATCCCAGAAAATATATGTGTGTGAATCAACACATAACAAGTTGTTTCAATTTAGTAAGTCAAGTTCTATCAACAATAACCAAAGTATGGAAAGAGCCCGAAGGTCCACCTGATGGATGAATGCATAAGATGTTGTGTGTGTGTGTGTGTGTGTATGTGTATGTATATATATAAAATCATGAAGAATGAAATCATGCCATTTGCAAATATGTGGATGAACTAGCGGGTATCATGCTAAGCGAAATTAGCCAGAGGAAGACAGACACCATATGACTTCACTCATTGAAGACATTAAGATACAAAACAGATGAACATAAGGGAAGGGAAGCAAGAATAATATAAAAACAGAGAGGGGGACAAAAGAGAAGAGACTCTTACACATGGAGAACAAACAGGGTTGTTGGAGGGGTTGGGGAGGGGGATGGGCCACATGGGTAAGGGGCATTAACGAATCTATTCCTGAAATCATTGTTGTACCATATGCTAACTAATTTGCGTATAAATTAAAAAAATAAGTAAACATTTAAAACAATTAGCAGTAATCCTAAGAGCAAGTCTTTCATAATTATAAAGCCATTTTATATAGACTTTTTTAATGACAAAGATTAGAATCACAGAATCAACCTAACATCATTAAGTGGGAACGGAATCAATCTCCCCAGAGCATTACGTAGTTGTGGATGTCGTTGATGACGACCCCACTGCTGACACTTCAGGTCATAATCTTCTACTAAACAAAGTGTAAAAGGCCTGTGTTTGCATATCTGTGTTGGAATGTCTGTGGCTGGGTAGGGCGTGGACAGGGAAAGTAAGGGGTGTTTCCGGGTGCTCCTCAAAACTCATCCAACTGTGATTCATAAAGAAAGACTGGGTTATTCTGACTCAGTCGTGCATTTTGCGTAACTGTATCAGGGCCCCAGGATGTTCTCCGAGTAGCCTGAAGCTCACCGGGCGCTGGTGTGTATGCGTTCAGACCTTACCTAAGGTTATCCTACCAATAGTCAACTAAGTAATAAATGTGTTTGTTTTTATTCGTCATAAAAAACAGCCAGGGATCTAAAATGGGCACAACAGGCTCACAGTGCTTTCTAGTCCATCTGGAGTTCCCTGACACAGAACAGGATACCCAATTTAATGTGAATTTCAGCCGAATAATGAGTACCTTTATCAAGTATATTGCATGGGACATACTTCTGGTAAGGAAAATATTTTCTAAATCTGGCAACCCTAAGGACACTGGTATGCACGATTTCAACGGAGTTTCACTTTAACGCGTGAAACTGGCCTTTTGACTTTCTTGTTGCTGCGTACACAGTACAACTGTATTGCCAGGTTTGGCGGGCTCGGGGAGAGGAACACCACCAAGCACCACCGCGCTGGGCGCCAATGCCCGCTGCCGGCTCCCCGGAAGCAGTCATTTGCCCCGGCCGCATCTCTCCGCCTTACAGGGGTTCTCCGCCCCAGAAGCACATCAGAAGCTGCTGTCCTGTATGAGGCCAGGCCCTTTGTTCTCCTGCGTGACTTCTCTGGTCCATTCTGTCCCGACCTGAAGACCTCACCCAAGAGCTCTGTAATAAAGGGTGCTCTGATCTTTTTTCTCGGTCTGTTTGGTGACTTTCTCACTCCGCCGATTTTAACCTTACACATGACGGGTCTCAACTGGAGTCAGCAGGGCTGCCTTCCTTTCTGGAGGCAGTAGGAAAATAGCTTATTCTTTCCTTTTCAAGATTCAGAGGCCACCCACAGCCATGGGCTCATGGCCTCTGCCATCTCTAGCCAGAAATGGCCAGGTGAGGCTTTCTCACCCTGCCTCACCTGCACGTTTCCCATTTTCTATGTATCATTCCCCCACTGCCATCAGAACCCTTACGATCACACTGGGCAGGTTCAGGTAATCCAGCAAAATCTCCCCATTTCTAGGTCAGTGGATTATTACTATTGATTCTACCTACTACCTTCACTCTCCTTTGCCCTGTAACCTACCATGAAGACATGGACACTTAAGGGACACCGGGTTGTGCTGTCAGTTAAGCATCTAACCCTTACTTTCTGCTCAGCTCATGATCTCATGGGTTGTGAGATCGAGCCCTGAGTCAGGCTCCACGTGCTGACAGCATGGAGCCTGCTTGGGATTCTCTCTCCCCTTCTCTATTCCCTTCCCCCACTTCTGCTCCCTCTCTCTCAAAATAGTAAACAAAGACAAGGACATTTAAGTGGGGGCATTATTCTGCTTATCCCAGTGGCTTATCAACGACTCAACTCCCAAAATCCAGCATAAACCCTCCCTCTCCTTAGGAACAACATGGGTTATAGGGTTTTAGAAGCACCTGGTGCTGGATCCCCCTCAGGTGCTAACAGGATGACAGAGACTCCAACAACTCCATCTTTCTGCGGGGTGATGTCTGCTTTACCCTCAACTGCACGTTGAGGCCACTGGGCGGAGGAAGAGAAAGAAGAAACCAACCCAGCGTCCTCTCTTCAGGACTCTATGCTGACAGCTACGATTTCTTCTCCTTACTGCTTTCATTCCAACCATTCTCCTCAGATACATTCTTTATTTTGCTGCAAGAAAAGTATTTCTTAGGTATCTGTATTTCCGTGGCTTTACCGGGCCATACTAACTGGACGCGTGTAAATCGTACCCTGTGGTGCGTTTCCACATAGACCTGTTTCGCTGAACCAGCCCCACAATCAAGACAGGAAACATAGTCATCACCATCCCAAGTTTTCTCACAACCCTTTCCACCACGTCCCTCCCTCCCTCCCCGCACTCCCAGGAAACGACCGATCTACGTTATCAAGGATTAGTTTGCATTTTCACGTATCTTAACGGAACCATGCTGTGTGTTCACGCTAAATTCTCCCACTCGGCATCATTAGAGATTCATCCAGGTCATTGCATGTACCCACATTTCTTCCCCGTTATGTAGTGGATATGTGCCCTCCGAATTCGTAGGCTGAACCCCTAACCCCAATGTAGTAGAATCAGAAGGCGGACTATGGCAGGTAATTATGTTAGATAAGGTCATCTGGTGGGACCCTCATCAAGAGATAAGAGAGAGCAGAGACGGAGCAGAGGAAGGTGGCAGAGCAGGACGGCTCACCCCCACCCACTGAGGCACCAAGGCAACAACTAAGTATAATGCACCTCACTCTGAAAACGACCTGAAGACCAGCTTATTCCACGGCTCAAGACAAAGCGCCAAATCGAGAGGGGTGGGAGGGGCAGCGACGTGGTTCAGGACCCAAGCCCAGCATGGCAAGCCACAGCAGGAGGGATACTGACAGCACAGAGGTCCTCCCTGAGGAATGAGAGATGGATCCCCACAAATCGGGCACTCCCGGCCCTGGGGACCTGTACCAAGAAAATGAGTGCCATAACATCGTGACTCTGAAAATAAGCAGAGCTTAACTCTGGTAACCAGAGAGCCAGAAGGCCATAGGAAACCGAGAGTCTGTTCTTAAAGGCCGGCGTCCTGGAACACTCGGTCTGACACCCAAGACAAAGGGCAGTGGCCTGAAAGCCGCCTGTATTACACGGGAGGGAGCGTCATGACGGGTGTGAGAGCGCGTGCAGAGAGGCAGGGCCAGCAGAAGCCTCCGCAGGGAGACAAGTGCTCGCAGGAGCCCTTTTCTTGCTCTCCTTCAGCCCAGCTGGCCGGACGCTTGCAGGAGTCCATTCTGAAGGTCAGTGCTACCTCGCTAGCACTCCTCTCCCTCCCCCTGCCCCCCATCCTGGCATCCCCTGCAGACCCACCCCATCTAAGCCACTCACCCCGGCTGGCACCTGTCCAGGGCAGCTCCTGCCCCCCCACAGCCCGCGGGCAGCCCCCACTGGGACAGGCACCCCTCCAGAGCAGCTCCTGCCCCAGAGAGGAGAGAGCGACCCCACCCACTAGCCTGCCAGCAGCAGCTACAAATCGGCCTCTCCGCCAGCCACACCAGGGACCAGCCCTGCCCACCAGCGTGCCTGCAGCGGCCATGGCGGGCTGGGTCCCTGCACACGGACGGGCTGAGGGCCAGCTGCACCTACCAGCGCACCCATAGCAGTCCCGGCCCGGTTACAGAAGAGCTCATAAAGCACACACAGAGGACACCCCCTGCAGCGCCAGGCTCAGGCGACCAGGGAGCGGGGCCCCCAGGATGCCGTCTACATGAACGGTCACTACTTTCAAGACCAGAACGAGGGGCGGAGGATGCTTTAAATATGAAACATGACAAAACCTTGGGGAAAGAACTAAATGAAACAATCTACCTGATAAAGAGTTCAAAGTAATGGGAATAAAGATGCTCACTGGTCTTGACACAAGACTGGACAAATGCAGTGAGAACTTTACAGAAAAGAGCTGCAAAATATAAAAAGAACTAGAGCTGAAAATACTGAGTAACTGAGATGACAACTGCATCAGAGGGAAGTCACAGAGGAGAAGATGCAGCAGAATGGAGGAGTGAGCCAGAAGACAGGACAACGAACGGAAATGCCGCAGTGCGACGCACCAAAGCTGAGGAGGAACAAGAAAAAAGTCTTTGTTAACCATCGGAACAGGGTAAGGGACGTCTGGAACCACCTCGACTGTGCCAACAGCGGCATTACAGGAGTTTCTGAAGGAGAAGAGAGAAAGTGGTGAGAATTTCCCTAATCCGGGGAAGGGAAACTGGTATCCAAACCCAGGAAGCAGAGAGCCCCAAACAGAATGAACCCAAGTAGGCCCACAGCAAAACACGTAATAGTTAAAACAGAAAAAAATCTAAATAAAGAGATGATCTTAAAAGCAGCAAAAGAAAAGCTAACAGTTGCATACAAAGGAGACTCTCTAAGGCTGTCGGCTGAATGAGCAACAGACACATTTCTGGCCAGAAGGCAGTGGCACGACACAGTCAAGGTACCGAGAGAAAGGAAACGTACAACCAAGAATACTTTACCAAGCAAGACTATCATTCAGAACTGAAGGAGAGAGAAAGCTTTTCCAGATTGAAAAAAGTTGAAGTTCATCATCGCTAATCTGGCCTTACAAGCAATGGGGCTTCTTTAAGCAAAGAGAAAGACATAACTAGAAGTAAATTACTAAAAGAAACATTTCACTGGTAAAATAAGTATATCATAAAAATAGTAGATCAGTAACTTATAATGCTAGTATGAAGGCTAAACCGCAAAAGTGGTAAAATTTTGGTTTCATTAACTTTTTAAAATTTGGGTAAAATACACAAAAAAGATGTAAAATATGGTATCATATACATAAAAATTGGAGAAGGGAAGAGAAAATGTAGTACTTTTAGAATTTACATGACCTCCAACTTAAAAACCTGTAATACTAAAGACAGCCATCAAATCACAAGGGAAGAGAAGACGACAAATACAAAAAACACAATGAACAAATTGCAGTAAGTACACACCTACCAATAATTACTTTAAATGTACATGGACTAAGTACTCCAATCAAAAGACACAGGGAGACTAAATGAATTAAGAAACAAGACCTATCTATATGCTGCCTACAACAGACTCACTTCAGACCTAAAGACAGACATACTGAAAATAAAGGAAAGGAAAACCATACTCCATGCAAATGGAAACAAAAATCAAGTACTGCTGGGGAGCAATACTTTTACACTTATGATACTTCTAATCAACAAAGTAGACTTCAAGACACGGAGTGCTGCAGCACCTGGTGGCTCATTTGGTTAGGTGTGTGACTTAAGCTCAGGTCATGATCTAGCAGTGTGTGGGTTTGAGCCCCAGGTCGGGCTCTGTGCTGACAGCTCAGAGCCTGGAGCCTGCTTCAGATTCTGTGTCTCCCTCTCTCTCTGCCCCTCCTCCCTCATGCTCTGTGTGTGTGTCTCTCTCTCTCAAAAAAAACTGAACATTTAAAAAATTAAGGAAAAAAAACATGGAGTGTTAATAAAGACAAAGTCATGCGAGAGGGGCCAAGTGGGCAAACAGCATGACGTTTCTTTGCATCTCTAGTCCCTGATACACAAACAGATTAACACTAAAGGATCCTGCATACCTAGAAAACTGACCTGAGAATTAAAACGAGAATCTGGACTACCTCAACCACAGAACTCAACAGGGATGGAGTGCAGAGAAGCGAACGGGAAGAAAGAGAAGCTGAGGAGAGCAGGGAGTGGTTTCTGCTTATGGAGAGAGGACGGAGACGCAGGGGAGCGGGGTTGGACGGTCCAGGAAAGCACACGCGTGCATGCGTGCACACACGCGCACACACGCGCACACACACACACACACACAGTGCCACCATCCAAAGGCAGCTGGAGAGAAAGGAAAGAGTACACAAGGGACGGAACAAAATTGAGAGAAAGGAGAGGGTTTAGGTTCCATTCACACTCCATAAACAAGGGCGGGGAAGAGGGGGCAGAGTGGTGCAGAGTCTGATCTCTGCAGCTTGATACTTGGCAGTGGGACGGGTGAATCCCCAGGAGCAGAGGGTAAGGTCCAAGGGGTCCCCGGGCCACAGGGGAGAGGCGGTTCCGCTGCTGGGAAGACATCTGGTAGAGGCTGTGCAGCCATCCCACAGGCCAGGGTCCCAGAGGACCCTGCCGTACACCCACATTCCCTGGTGCTGGGACAAGGCCGTTAAAGGGGAAGCCTGGTGGCAGATGTGGGTTGTGATTTCCCATAATCCCCGAAACACTGATGCTTCATGATCGCATGAACTGTTTCTGGGGTGGGCTGGACTCCAGCCACAGTCTCTGGGCAGTCACAGCAGCACAGTCTCCTGAACGTTCCTGAGGGTGGGAGGGCACCCGACCATTGCTCGGTAAGACCCTCCCCTTAAAGGTCTGAGAGGGACAAAGCCACAGTCACTTACAAGTAAGGAGTTGGAAACCACAGCCACATCTGGGATAAAACTCTACAGTGAGGTGCCACCTGGTAGGCTGATGGCTAGGTCACAGACAGTGTAAAAAGGGGGCAGGAGGGAGGACGGAAGCCAGAGACTAAGGAGGGGTGCAGGACTGCTGGTCTGGGAAAGCACAGAGTTCTGATACTCCAGACTGGGTACCTGGGTGATGCTATTTTCACCCCCAGTGCACATGCACATGAACACCTATATGCACCACACAATCCACCCCAGTAAGCTAGGCAGCGCCATAGCTGGAGAAATAGAGCCTTTACACTAAGCCCCACCCAACTGGGCCAACTTGACTGCTCAGTAACAACACAAGTCTCTCTACCTCCTTAGTTTCAAACTACAAAGTGCTTCATAGCTTGACTTCTGGGTGATTCCGACATGATTTCAACCATATTTCAGCCTGTTCCCTGGTCCATCCATTCAATTTTTTTCCTGTAATTGGGTCCAGAAAAAGAAAAAAATATTTTCATTTTCCATTTTTTTTAAATTTTTTTAAATGTTTTATTTATTTTTGATACAGAAAGAGACAGAGCATGAGAAGTGATGGGGCAGAGAGAGAAGGAGACACAGAACCGGAAGCAGGCTCCAGGCTCTGAGCTAGCTGTCAGCACAGAGCCTGACGTGGGGCTCGAACCCACGATCGTGAGATCTGACCTGAGCCAAAGTTGGAGGCTTAACCAACTGAGCCACCCAGGCGCCCCTCATTTTCCATTTTTAAAAAAAACATTTCTAATTTTGTCTACTATATGTTTAACTTTTTGGTAACTTTTCCAAATTGTTTTACTTCCATCATTTTGCTTATTGTATTTCACTGTATTCATTTTTTCAAATTTTCATACATTTTTCCACCTTTTCTTTCGAATCTATCATGCTCCTTTCAACAAACAAAGCAAAACACACATGGATCTAGCATCCATTATTTGAGGGTGTTGTGTGTTGTTTTAATCTTTACTTTTTTTTTTTTTTACCTCGTTAATTCCTTTTCTTCAAAATGACAAAGGAATTCACGCCTAAAGAAAGAACAGGAAGAAATGACAGCCAGGAACATAATACACACATACACAAAATGTCTGAACCAGAACTTATAATCATGATAATAATACTAACTAGACTTGAAAATAGTTTAGAATTCCTTTTTCAGGCGATACAGGAAGTAAAAAAGCTAGTCTGGATGGAACTGAAAATGCTATAACAGAGTTGGAATTTCAAATGGATGCCACCGCAGCAAAATGGATGAAGCAGAGAAGAAATCGGCGATATAGAGGACAAACTTATGAAAAATAACTCAGAATAAAAGAGGGAGAGGAAGGCAAAAGAGCACAACATAAGAATCCAAGAACTTGGTGACTCATTGCAAAGGAACAACGTCAGAATTATAGGTCCCCAGAAAACAGAGAGAGAGAGAAATAGGGGTAGAAGAGTTATGTGAGCAATCATAGCAGAAACCTTTCACAACCTGGGCAAAGATAGACATCAAAATCAGGCAACTCCCATTAGATCAACAAAAGCCTACCATCAACAAGGCATATCACAGTCAAGTTCACAAATTACTCAGGCAGGGAAATAATCACAGAAGCAGTAAGGGGGAAAAAAGTCCTTAAACTACAAGACAACACAGATCCGGTGTGCAGCAGACCTATGGACAGAAACTGGCAGGCCAGAAAGGAGTAGCAGGATATAATCAATGTGCCGACTCAGAATTTATGCATCCAAGAACTCTTTATCTAGCAAGGCTGTCATTCCAAAAAGGAGAGATAAAAAATTAAGAAACAAATTTAATGGAGTTCATGACCAAAAACCAGGCCTACAAGAAATTTTAAGGGCGACTCTGTGAGGGGAGAAAAGACACACACACACACACACAC